>NC_132992.1:40370000-40670000 GCF_048564905.1 Vicugna pacos | reverse complement strand
TGCAATTACTATGAGGATGTCCCTCTCCCTTATACTTTCTGCTCCCTGAAGAAGGGAGGTGTCTGACTCATTAATATCCCTGGAGTCCAGCTCTGCACTGGCTCAAAACAAGCACTCAGGGAATTCTTTTTGAATCAAAATGAATACATGCCAACTCCAACTTTTCTTTAGTCCCCACGCTGTATCCCCATAGAACCACTTCCTACATCTTGGCAAAGCCCTGACCATCTGGTCATGACATTCTCCCTGTTTGGGGTGTCTTTTTATCCTTTTCCAATTGGTAGACCCACACTCATCCACCAATCCTCTTAAGGATTACACCTCCTGTGGCACCTTCTCTGATTCTCAGTGCAGAACTCAAGCTTTCTCCCTCAAGGTTTCCTTTACTCAGAGGCTTCCATGACTTAATATCAGCTTCTTCCTTAGTCTGACTGGAGTTCACAACAAAGACCATGATTATTTCTTGGTATCTGCAGCATCCAATTGCAAGGTCTAGTACTTAGTAAATAATTGCATAAATGCCCATGAGATGGATTAGTATGCAAATGAGAGAGTGGCTAACAAACCATCATTTCGTTAGAGGCCCTTGTGATGTGGAACCCATTAGCCCACCCACCTTTCACTCTGGGGGCGGTGGGGGACCACCTGGCATTGCCCTTTTCATAGTTCTTCCCCTCTTGTCCTGCCCTCTCTGTGGGACTTAGGGACAAGGGCAGGTACCCACAGACCATTCAACTTCTGCATCTGGATGGGTGAACTGAACTTGTGTGGTCGGCCTCCTGAGATACACCATACATGTGATATCCTGGGAGAATCCCCCTACCATTACTGGCCATTTAGGCCAGAAAAATGGAAAATCAAATTATCCATTGCACAGAGACTTCCAGGTACAGCAGGGACTTCCAGGGACAGCAGCACAGAGACTTTCCTGGGTAAGCTCCAGATCTCTGAATTTTGCCAGCATTAGGGGTGGAATTGGAGGAGAGAATACCTTTTTCCTTACTCAGGCCTAGTGCTACCCCTAAGCTCCCAACCCCAAACACCCGGGCTGTCTTCGTGGAAGATTGCCTGGGGATAGGTGTGGGTGAGTGCGACCACACCCTAGACTGACAAAACACGTTTAAGCATGACCTAGGATGTCCCTAATGCTAAGAGCGCATTCCTTCTTCACTGGGTTATCTAGCTGCAAAAGAATGCGAGCCATGGGCTAAGAACAGAGCATGGAGGTGCCAACCCGAATCCCATGGAAGCCAAACGTTATGGAGTGTCTTGCCAAGTCTGAACTTCCCCAACATGTTTAAAGCTTAGTAAACGTTTACAACTCTACTGGAAAGTTATAATGAAACAGAAGAAACACTACAGTTAAGCTAAGGTCTCCAAAACTGTTGATAAATAGGTTCCCATTAGAGAGAAAAATAGAAGAACAAATCATGATTTTTCTCTGATACCTAACCAGTTATCCACCAGGAATTAACGATTTCGATAAAGATAGAAGGTTACATAAATAAATGTTTGGAATTGAAAGTAGATGTATAAATTGGCCCCAGTGCAAACACTTGCCCATTGGTCATCCTGTTCAAGACACTACCTTGAGATAATAAGAGATAAACCTGCTCTTTTCTCTTTTTAAGAATGGTTCCAGGGAATGAAAGAGATGAAAATGTGAATTGTTTATGTTCAGTCACTCAGCTTCCTATGGGGGCAATTTGGATGAGATAAGAAAATGTACTTATTGAAAGGCAGATACTCAAATTTTAAAGACTTGAGCCTCTATCTTATTTTTCACATGAAAGAGGAAAAAACTATTTCTTGTCACTACTAGATTGACCAAATTCCTACGACAAAATATGTATACCCAGAGTTTATTCACCACACAGATTTAAATAATTGTCCAAAATCCTTCGGTCCTAATTTTTCTTGAGCAGTATTATGTTGGCCAAAAAAAGCACAACCACACATGTGCTCACGTGTGCGCACACACTTAGCTGTATATACAGTCTTCACCACCATCACCTTCCTCCCATGATGGCCGTTCAGAAATGACTCACTGAGGGTGCTTAAAAGCTCTCAAAGAGCCCAGACTGGTCTTCTGAAAATCAGCTATCATAAGGTCAACGTCACCACTCTTGACAGCTGTCTTCATGGTGATACCAGACATAGAACGATGCCTCTGCCTGCTCATGCTATGATGGCTGTGTCAATTTGGATGCAGGCTGCTGGCATAACCCGAGCAGATGCAGGACCCATATGTGCGATTCCAGATAAGGTTTCCAAAGCACTGGCATCTGGATGTCAGCTTTTCTTTCCTGCCCCCGCGGCTCAATGTTCTGCTAGACCTGATTGTTTCTCTGCTGGGGGTCAGTCTGCTCCCGCCCTG
The DNA here is from genome assembly GCF_048564905.1 of Vicugna pacos. Lineage (NCBI taxonomy): Eukaryota > Metazoa > Chordata > Mammalia > Artiodactyla > Camelidae > Vicugna > Vicugna pacos. The sequence goes on along the minus strand of NC_132992.1, from coordinate 40,667,623 downwards.
TTGCGATCACTGGCACTTCCTAGACATTAGTGTGTTTGAAAACAGTAAGCTAACCACCTTACACAGCAACATACCAGGAATTTACCTGTTTTGTCAGTTTTTGTGCCTAAGTCTACCTACCTAAGGAAATTGGAAAAAATACTGGAGCTATTTCTTCAGTTCTTAATTTTAGACCCCACTGATTAGAAACACAGGGTGCAGTGTCTAAAACAGGTATAGGTAACTTCACACTTAACGCACCATGTTTCCAACAGGGAAAATTAGCATGAAAAGAAAATGCACTATGGCAGATGCATGTGTGCCAGGGCTCCTCTGATTCCGTGGCGGCTTCCCCACTGCCCTGGAACAGCTGTGTGTCACAGGCACCTATCCTGGAGAAAAGCAAGGGAGGGTCTTCATCTACACATCACCTCTCTTCACTTACTCCTTTGCAAATGAGCCACTGGGTGAACGTTTCCTTCCAGGAGGGGTGTAACAAAATGAAAAAAAGACACGCTTCCCAAGTGTGAATCATCATAGATTAAAAACGCTACAGCCTTCCTCCAGAGAGAAAGAGTAGCTGGATAGTAAACTGACAGTGCCGTGTCCTCCTGCTCATCTGCGCCAGCTTTCCCAAAGCAAAGACCCTTCTTTCTCCTCAGATCAAACCTAGTCCTTGTCAAGGGATGAACAGAGTCTCCATCCTGCTCTTCGGTGCAGGGCCATGCCTCAGTGAGAAAGAACTGGGAGAAATGAGCCTTGTTTGGCTGATATCGACTGCATCAATTAGACTCCTGGGCAACAGATGTCAATGTAATACATACACCTGATGTTTCTGTGAGGAACATTAAATGTAAGGTTTAAATAAATGTTGTACCATGAGATTGTTTTAAAAGACACACAGGCAAAAAACTTTAAAATCATACTGTGTGCTGACTTTAAACAGAAATGATCTGACCTCAAAATAAATTAATATCTCAAAAGCTGTCCATGTTATAGAAATGGAATCAAAATATAGAATTAAAGTATACCATCTCAAGGTTTTAATTCTTTCGGTATCCAAAGGTTGGTGCTTTTATTTAAAATGAAACTGAGCCCCTTTTATCAACTATTACATATTCTTAAAATGAACCTGATTGCTACCGAGCATTTCAGCCAGAAATAACTCGTATTTGGCGTTTTAAACCTAATCTATAAAATGTGAAAAACCTCAATCATTGCTATTTTACACACATAAACTGAAAACCCAGCCATTTACTCCTTCAGTGATAACATGCAGATCTCAAAGTTTGTTTTATTTATTTTGGTTTTTTTTTTACACTGTACAGAACAGCCAGCATGTATTTTATTCCCAATACTGTCTTCTGGAAGAATGATTTATGTAAATAAAGCAGCAGATTATAACATATTGAGGAAAAAACCCAGAAGGTTAACGATTTTCTGAGTTCTGAAAAACCCAGGAATAAAAATCACCCCTGAGTATTTTAGGAATGTGGAAGGGCTGACCAGCCTTCATGAAGTTGGAACAGCTCTATTCCTCTGTTTAATATTCTTCCTAAGTGCAATCACGCAAAAGCCTTTAGAAGGATTTGTCCTCTCTTTCAGAGGGGTTTGACTTGGGCACAGTTAATCATCACTGTGATAAAGCAATTAAAGGTATTCATAATTAGGACCAAACCAAATGTAAGTAATCAGAAAATTAAGGGGAAAATGACATTATGATGGGACTGTGTTTTCTTTAATGACCTGTCGTCTGAAAAGGACATTCTCACATCGGTGCACGGGGACTTGGGTGCATAACGCATTAACCCTACCAGGAGCCCAGAATGTAAATGTCTTCAAGGGATAATACATCTCAGAATCGTTTAGTGTCGCTAACTTCTTAATAATCTGCCCCAAATATAAGAGGCAATTAATGATCAACCTGTTAGATATTACATGAGTTGTTTACACAAGTCTAAGTCATCCTAAAACATATCAAGTACCTGCTCAGAGCACAACACAGAAGACACAAAGATAATCACGTGATCTTCGTCTTTGAGTTGTTCAAGACGCATATGCAATTATTTTGGATTTTTCCCCCCAAACTGCACATGGGTACATTCATGTGTATCTAAATGGGGGGATTTTTAAGTCTATGAATGGTAGCTGGCCCTGCAAACGGTACTGCATTTCCTAGATTTCACTCAATTGAAAATGCAATCACTGGAGTTTAGCATCCTGCGTCCAGACCTACACCTATCATTCCAGATAAAGATATAAAAATTCATTATAAATTCTTTGTGAGAAGGGGCATTAAATATTGCCCAAAGCTGCTTTTGGTGTGCCTCATAGCAAGCTGTCTTTGAATACTTGCTCAGTGTCAGTAGTCAGGGTCAGCGTGTTTCCTGTCCCACCCAGACTGGTTACACTTTAGAGGAGGGTGGTTACACATGTTTTCTAAGATGAAGCATCTCACCAATACCAAAAATGATGGGCACTGGTACCAGTGACAAAACCTGTCTTCCCAACCCCAATTACAGTAATTCCAAAGAATCTCTAAGAAACACAAATAATTAAGACATTCATCCAAATAGACAATATAATCTCCATTTGGATTAATAAATTAAAGATATCAAGACTAATGCAGATATCAGTAGAAAAGTAAAACCTAGATTTTTTAAAAATTCTTACTTATTATTGAAGTATAGGCAATTTACAATATTAGTTTCAGGTGTATAGCAAAGTGATTGAGTTATACATATGGACTTTTTTCAGACCCTTTTCCATTACAGCTCACTGTAAGAAATTGAACATAGTTCCCTGTGCTATACAGTGGGGTCCTTGTTGTTCATCTATTTTATATATAGCAATGTGTGTCTATTAATCCCAGACTTCTAATCTATCCCTTCCCAACATCCCTGCCAGATAACCACAGTTTAAAATCTGGATTTTCTTTTAACTAAATGGATTTAAACAGTTATTTTCAAGGGGTGTGACTACAGGGGGGGGGATGCAGCATGTAGAAACCAGGAGAGATCCTCTCCCACTTGCATTTTCATGTTAAGCAGAGCACTCTTTGGGAAAAAATCACTTTGTGCTTTTTAAAGCTCCTCAAGTTTCTCTGAAAATCAGGCTAACCTCTCCCAACATAGTTGCACGAGATTCTATTAGATACAGCTTTGTTGATGTGGCCCCAGAATGATTTCCCCCCTCTTTCAGCCTCTGCAGGCTGCCCCAAGTCTCCATTTCTGTTAATGACCTATTGCTTCTGTCTGATTCAATACAGCCCACTGGCTATGGAAATGGCAAGTCTCAGCAGGAGACAACAAAATGGTCAGCAAACAGGGCTGAGCCATGTCATTTTCCTCAAATACTTTCCCAGGAATGAAATGACAAGCTTTAAAATGTTGTCTTCTGCTCAGGGCAAATATTTCTTTATTAAACAAAAGTGCATGTCCTCTGGTTTCCATTCAAACCATAGCTTCAAGTGTGTCACTTGAAAAACTTCAACTGTAAAACAATTTAATACCTAATATTTCTCATATAATTCCTTTTTCTCTCTCTTTCCCACTTCTGGGTTCCAATCCCAACTGTGTTAGTTACTAACAGCTGCGGGTCCTTAAGCAAGTCACTTTCCCACACTGAACTTCAGTTTCTTCACCCTTACAATGGAAATATAACAGTACCTAATTCAAAGGATGCATGAGGGGACTAACTGAGCCAGCGGCTGTAAGCAGCTCACTCGGTGAGTGCCTGATAGAGAATAAGTCACAATAAATGTGTGTTAATACAATGTGATTATCTCCCAAATTTCTGCACAGCTCTGTATGGAAAATCTGTACCCTGGGATCAAATGACCCAATTCTGCTTGGACCCAATTTTAATCTTTCAGTTTTAGAGAGCCCAGAAGTTCCTTACTTGCCTTTGTCTCTAGCAGAATGAGTCTTCTCTATACAGAATCTCTTGTTACTTAAATGGAATCCTTCAGATACTTTAGCCAAGACACAATGAGCAGTAGTAACCGAAGCATCCTGCCAATTTCAGTATAAGCTATGTCCCAAAAATGGGTTGTTTTATTTCCGCCTGAAATTCTTCCTCACTGAAAACAGCCTAACGATACAGCAGTCTTCAAGTAAAGCCAGGTTAAATGATTATCAATTAGTAACCAATCTGTAGTATAAATTCCCAAGTTGATCAGCAATCTTCTAGCACTGAGAACAGTTTGATCTGCAACAATCCAATTCCTCGTAAAAAATAATACAGCTTAGCTGAGAATCTAGTGAAACTAACCATTCAGCAGAGATGACTGGTACCAACTCAAAGAACCAGGCTCGAGTGCTTTATATTTAGAAAGACTCAACAATGCCTTCCAGAAGATGAAATGCTGTCTAAATTCCAGATTGGACTTTTACATTCAGTCCACCTAAATGTGATCTCAGGAGAGGATACAGTTGATCTTACTATGCATTATTAAATAGTTACTGAGTTTTATCTCCTATGTGACTACAATTCTAAAAGTATAATTTAAAATGTCATTGAACTATCCTTATGGATTAAAAATGCAATTAAAACAGTCGTTGATATTATCATTTGCCTTTGTATTTATGTAGAACTCACAGACTTCCCACTTACAGAAAAAGAATTTTCTGTTTCTTTAGGTCAATTCTACCCTTGGTCTAATCTCCGTACCAGACTAAACTTAGTAAAACATTGGATCACCCTAAAGTGAAGCATGAGAGTGGATTATTTCAGAGGGCATTTTTCTGGTGCCCGAAAGGGTCACCTGCAGCTTTTGTATCTTTAGAAATGAGGGAAACAGCTGCTCTGGCCTGCCAACTCCTGCAGCATTTATCTGGCCTCACGGGAATCTGACTAGGCTCCTCTGTGTGGGCAGCCCAACGATCAGGTATCCATTTTATTCAAGCAGAATAATAAATGTTTATAATCGTTTCAAGTAATTTACTCATATGCTTATTTTCCCCAACAGAGGTAAAGCTAACACTGTGACTTTTTTTCTTCTCAGGCAGGGTTCTATTCTGCCATCACAAAATAACACTGTCTCATGACCTTGCCATCCTAAATCATCAGATCCTGAATTGGCAAGTGTCTGGGAAGTGAAATTCACAAGGTGCTACCAGACAGTAATAAAAACAGCCAGAATCTTGGTGATCAGGAACACATGACCCTGCTCCCGGACTGGCTCGCAGTGCAGCTGAGAGATGGAGCCTGGTAGTAATCTCTGTACCCCCTAGCAGGACCCTGATAGTGCCTGCTTATTACTGTTGCCTACACATCTTGGTTCCTGGGGTCTCTAATGGGGACAGTATTACCCAGGTCAGGCTCAGAAGAAGAAAACCATTTGCGAACACATATCAGCCATGATGTGATGCATAATTTCTCTCTTGACATCAGCTGTTCCTTCCACTACCATTTCCAAGAGAGAAGGATCACAATCCTATTTTGGTTGATTTATGGATAATCAGACACAGATAATTTACAGATAATGAAATAGAACCTCTGATGGTGGAGAAATATTTGATTTTGATTTTCTTGATTTTGCTTGCCTGTACTTTTTGACTTTTCAAATTTTTTTTCTTTTACTTTGTGCAGTTAAAAGAGAGGTATTTGACCACACGTGCACACACACACACACACACACACAGAGGGACAACTACATATGCAAGATTCTTCTGTAACAATCTGTTTTTAAAAAGCTAGTGAAGTAGATTACAGATTTGACAGTACAGTATAAAAACTGTTCAGTTACCTCTTTAATTTAGCTTTGATTTTATTTAGAGATTTTTTAGTATCTTAAACTAACGTTGATTAGATTATTCTAAGCCAGACTTTCCCAAGTGTGTTTTGTAGAACACTGCTGTTCCAGGATGTTCACGGGTGTCTGCTTTCAGCTTAGCTTGGGAAACAGAGCACATTCTCCACCCAATCCCCACCCCCAAACTTTCCTCAAAGCCAGTGCTTTCAGAGTCCAAAAGGAGGTAAGAAAGCAATCCTAGCCAAACTGACTCCGTTTTGGGCCCCTGATTAATGATAATCAGCTGGTATCACTCTATCATTCCGCGCTGATGCTGGTGACAAGAAAATAATGTTTACTACCAATAAGGACTATTCTAAAGCCAAAAGAACACTCCTCTGGCCCAGATTTGCAGATATCTTTATCATTAGGGAATTATTCATATTCATATTTGACACGTAACCCTAAGATTTCTGAGACCTTTCTCCACTTTTAAAATTGAAAACATAATTATCCTTCTGTTTCACTTTAATCTCCAAATAATCTGGCCACCCTTAGTGCCTGAGAAAGAATTAAAGATATGTTCCCATACTTTTTGCAAACCATCTTCCTATCAGCAGGCTCCAAACAAAAGCTGCCCAACCACAATGACACTGCTGCCCTGTTTTCCCCCCCCCGCTCCACTGCAGCCTCTACCTGACATGACCACACTAGGAGAACACATGAATGAGGCTAGGACCCTCAAACTACCCCCAGAGAGACCCACGTGAAAACTAGACTTAAAAGGGTGTGTGGGTGTGGGGGTGTGTGTGTGTGCATGTGCGTGTGCGTGTGTGTGGTGAGTGAAGTATGTAATTTTAAGTGTGCAGCCACAGGGAGCACTCACTGACCAGTGCCAAGATGGGCAAACTGATGCTCTCCTGGTACCTCCCAGGTGCAGCTTGTCCCGGATGGCCAAGCTCTGGGGAACACTCCCTACCTGCCAGGCACTGTGTGAGGATCTCCTCGATAATCCTCACAGCCATCTCTGAGGTAAGAACTGCTACCACCTGCATTTGGGGTTGAGGAAACCAAGGCTTAGAGAGTTTAAATTAATGGCTTAAGTCTGCATAAGTAAGAGCATGGACTCAAAGCCACTAGTGTGTTACACTGACCCACACTGGTTCTGTTTTGGTTTTGGTTTCCTCCACTCCTAGTGGGAACGCGGAAAGGCCAAAGCCATGACTCACCTGTGTATTTCAATATTTCTTCTGGGCTCTGACACAAATTAGGCCCTCAGCAAATATTTACCAAACTGAGGCCTCGTATTTTAAAATTTATCGTCTGTCTCATTTTCCAAAATCCTGGCTACCTGAGATAATCATTTTTTTTTATTTTGTGTTGTTTTCATTTTTTGTTTGTTTGTTTGTTTTGTATTAGGTGGGGAGGTAAATTTATTTATTTACTTATTTATTTTAGAGGAGGTGCTGGGGATTGAATCCAGGACCTCATGCATGCTAAGCATGCGCTCTGCCACTTGAGCTATACCGTCCCCATCTCGAGATAATCAATTCTGTGATGGGTAAGTCCCCGCTTGCAGTCCTGTGACCAAAACCATAGTTTTTTCCGCAGGAACAGTTTCCTCAGACCCCTTCTCCTCTCCCACATCTCTCATACCACCTCTCTGTGAACAATGACATGTGTTCAAATCAAAGTCAGTAACAGACATGAAACCCCCAGTCAGTAACCAAACCAAATCATAGTCAGTAAGGGACATGGAAACCCCAGCGGGTATGTACCTGCCACTTGTGTACACACAGCATCATGGAAAGCCCTCTGGGAAGTCCTCCCTTCTGCTCTTGAGGTGGAAAGGGGCCCTTCTGGGCTGACGGATGACGGACTTTGTATAACACACATGAGGAGCACCCTACGTGCACTTCAGTGTCTCCTCAACATAATTCACAGCAGTGGACAATGGCTGCCTCTACCTTCCAGCTCTTCCGGACCTCTGATTGGCTGTTTATTCCCATTTTTCTAAGCAAATCTTGGAGTCCATACAGTAATGACATCACATTTTGGTCCAAAGGAAATGTATCTGGAGTCCCTTTACAAACTCTACCTTTTCTAGTTGCCTCTAAATGGCTAATGAGATTATTCTGGATTAACACTCCTTTAGGCGTTATAGAGGATTTTTATTCTCAAGGAAAAAATATATTCTAACTACCAAATTTTAAAATTTTACTGCAAACTAGTATATACTACCAAACATAAATACCACTTATCTAAACAGATAAATAATTTTCATCGGCCACAACGCAAGTTATCTTGCTTTTGACCTGAGAGGATTTCATTGATAATGTTCCCATATTCCTGAATGGTAATACTTTAGGTAAGCATCAACATTTTTCCTCCGAAACTTGGCCATTATTCTGAACCACACAACAGACAGACAGAAACACTTGCAGGTGTTTGTTAAACACATGCTCCATGCCAGACTCTGTACCTAAGCACTCTTAATTACACTCTCTCGTTCAATCCTCACAGCATACCTGTCAGGAAAACTACTACTGTTTTCTCCATCTTAAAGATGAAGAAACCAAGGCTTAGAGAGAGCAAGAGACTGATTTTGGTCTATACAGTAAGGGAGCACAAGAGGATGTGAGCTCAAGTTGGCTGGATGCCCTAATGCAGGAACTAAAAGAATCTGCCATAGTCTGTCACACATTTACAGAATATGGATAAAACCAGGGCTGGGAACACAGAGGGGAGTAGCGGCCATCATTCTGGGGTTAAATGTGACATTGGTAAGAATTTACTTGTTCATTCATTTATTCATCAGTTATCTCTTGATCATCTATTACAGGAAGGACTCAAATTTTACCCTGGGAATATAGTACTGTTAGCACGTGTTTTGGCCCATCTCTGAAGGACAGAGGATGCTTACACCTAATTTAATGGGATTTGAGACTTCAAGAAAATTTTCATGAGCTATTTTTCCAGATTGTGGCAAATACCCAAACATTCCCTTCCGTTTTTTATACAATGAGTTAAAGCAGCAGTGACTTTTTAAATGAGAGGTTTTAAACTTTCACAACTATAAAGTATTTCCTCATACTCAGTCATGAATATGACTTTATGTGACTTAATAAGTTTTTGCCTAATAAATTATGCTTTTTCCCTCAAAGTGAAAGTCTAAGGCACTAGAGTATTATGAAATAATGGCTTAGCCATCAGCCTCTGTGTGCTTCAGTTTTTCAATTTTGAGAATGGAGGTTTGATAAAACATACATTCTTGAGTTAATGTGGAGACCAGTGAGATAATTCTTGGCAAACCACACTGAGAATCTCCAATGAAACCAATCTCAAAGTATGAAGCATTAATCTAGTACATCCTAAGGTCGGGGGGATGCCTGCTTCATCAAAGCCCAGCAACTTAGATGACAGGCACACTGCAGATGGCGGGTCCAAATGACTCCTCCAATATTAGTTTGCCAAATTAGAGAAGGGACAAAAGACATCTTTATAATAAACCCTATTTCAAAAGTTGATTCTCTCCCATGTACGTTGCAATTTACACTCAGGTCCATCACTAACAGAAGTTGTGAATTAACTTTCAACATTAAAAACATTTTCCTAATGTCAATGCTGGCATCTTACTGAGGTAAGGATATGAAACCGAACAACAGACACATTTCTGCTTTGCTTTTCTCTCCTTTCTTTTTAAATAAAGATACTCTAAACCTTACATCTGATTGTTTTACAGCTCAATTGATAAGGTGGGTTCCTTTTTTTTTTTTCAAGAAAATTTAAAAGCAACTAATTTAAATATGCAAAATTATCTTGAGTTGTTCATACGTGAACTTAAAAGCCGTGCAACACAGGAAAATTAAGTAATTATGCCTCCAAGTTATTTACTGCAATTAAGCTCATTTATCATATGCAAATTAGTGCAAACTGGTCTCATTAGTTACTAAATTACTCAATATGAGCTGAACAATGTAGCACTCCAGTTTGTAATGAAAAATCCCTGTAGAGGCAAGCAGTATCAATTAAGCTAATTTGCATATGCAAATACATTCACTAACTTTCTCTTTTTCTATATTTAGTTTTACATTTTCTTACCATTCTGGATCAGAGGGAGACTGCAGGGTCACTCACCTCTCTCTCTTTCCTCTATTACAACTAGAGAACATCTCTATTAGTTGAACTTTATTTTATCTTAGCAGTGATGTCCAGCAGGACAGCACTTTGCCAACAAGGGCCAAAGGAGTAAGAAGATGCAATTTCCCAAGAGAAGATCATTTCTTAAAAGAAAAGCATACTGAAAAGTATAAATACTTTTAAGCTCCAACAAAATAATAAATAAGAGTGAAATTCCAGTTCATCGATAAATAGAAAACAGACTTAACATATCACCATCTCCCACAGAAGTCTTCTGGAAACACCAGCATCAAATGTAAAATGAATGTTGACTTGGCGAGGCAGCGTCTTAAGTAACAATTTTTATGTTCGCATTAGTCAATTTTTGAACTGTTCTAGAAACTATTCACTTTTCTTTGTCCAGATGTTTGAACTGTATTAGTCAACCTTTTATTTTCTCTTGCTGAATGGGATTAAAGAAGATGCTATTAACAACAGATTTGGCATTCTCCACCCCAACCCCACCACAGTTATAAGTAGCTCCTTTTGCCTACACAATCAATCTACTTTCTCCAAAGATTTTCCCTAGTCTTCTACAACTCACTGGGTTTCAAAGCCTGAAGCAGTGCCGTAGCTAGAAATACTTAAATGATAACCAAGATACAAAATGCTACAATGCTTTTAATTTTGTTTTCCTTATTACTCCAACTACAAATTTTTAATATTTCTGGTAGAAAACCTATATGTACTCATTTGTCTAATAATAACTCTGCAGGACATAGACCAGTCATGATTCAAAGGTAGGTCCTTAACCAATCTTCAAACTGATTAAAAATGGAAATGTAGAAATTTAAACGTAAGTCCTGATTTTTTTTTTTTTTACTACATCTGATCCATAACATCTCCTTTTAAACCTAGGCTCTTCTTTTACTTTTACTCTCTATCCCATGGCTGAAGGTGTTAAGGGAAAGAAAAAACCACATGATTGAAATCCGACATTTCACTGAAATCTATGGTATCATCCATTTCACCCACAAAAATCTCTGAGACTTTGCCTACCAAATAGAAAAATAGCTACATTTCAGCTCCTTCTTCTCCATCATTTTACGAAAACACATACTTTTAAACTATTCTGCTAAAGTGATGGCCATATCTATGTCTTCTACAAGAGAGTTGTTCTACTGAAAAATGATCCTTTCAAAAATAATTATTTCCCTAGTTTTGCTCAGGAAGACAGGCAGTCATGTAACCATTCTGCTCAGCCTTTTCTGACCCACTCCCAGCAGAGAACCTCGGGCGTTATAATATTGGAATGTTCTTGGTGATTCTCTCTTGGTCTCCCCTTAAAGATCTGCCCATGGGATTCGCTTTCAGTTTGGGGTTTGAACATCCTAAGAGGAATGCAAAAATTTCTTACTAACCCCAAATCATGCAGGCTCAATGACACAGATACAGGAGGCTTCATGCAATATAGACAAGCTCAAAACTAACACTTGGAAAACGCTTCCACCATTATCTCCCTTTAGGGCATTTCTTATAGAATATTTTTATTCTCCCAAGACTTCATTTAAATAATAATTGCAGTTCTAGATCATTTATGTACAAACATGTGTGTACTTATTTATATTCATCCAACTCACAAAAGTTCATTTGATATCCAAAACTAGTTATGGATAAAAACCATCCTTCAGTCACTTTATCAGTAAGAGTTATTAGTAATCATACGTATTATTCCATGTCAGTAATATAACACACACACATATGTAAGCTCACCATAATGTGCTCAGAATGAATGCAAACAAACCCTACAAGGCTTCCACATCCAAGGTTTGATGTGATTGCTTTGCTTTAACACTTGTGAGGTAAGTAAAGCAGCATTACTATGGAACAGGCAACAACAACACTAAAGTTTCATGTAACAATTATATAAGCTTTAGTTACTAATAAAAAAACACCTTAAACCCTTCTGTTATGGGCATGCAAATAATTAAAGCACTCCATTCATAAATCTGGCACCTAAGGGAAAGTCATTCCACTAGTTAATTTTATGAGTTACAAAGACAGTATTTGTTACCATTTTCTGTTTCGTTAACTTTGATAAAGTAAAATATGAATATTCTATCTTGTCTCTAAACTGGGAAAGTAAATGTAAATACCACTCATATTTTTTCATATTAAGGAAATCATGACGTGAGAACAAAAACACCTAAAGAGCGCCTTTAAAGCAGGAACCAAATGAGTGCTTAGTCACAAGTGCTACATTCAGCAAAGATCCCACGTAACGACCTAAAGTTCTCGAATTTTCACTTCGCCTGTCACAAACAGCACAGTTCCCAATCTTGACTGCTTGCCCTCCTGCTCCTCCTCTGATTAATGAGTCAAAGAAGAATAAAGTCGACTAAAACGCCTTGACTCTGGTCCAGTGCCTACACTTCACAATCACGCAGTTGCAAGGCTGACATCACTTGAATGCCTCAGCTCTCCTACCGAAGATGACCCTGTCCTGAAATCCAAGCCTGAAACGGCTACAGGTCCACTGGAGCTACAGTAAGGGTCACAGTCAGTAGTGAGGCTTTTTTGTCTATGATGTGAATGGCGGCCCCAGAATCACACAGTACACAGCCTGGGCGATGGTCTGCCTACATACACCAGTATTGGATCATTAAATTGCCAAATAACTTCGCAATAGTTGATTTTATATTGATTTATAAAAAGTTTATTTTCTTCCCTCTCAGTACAAAGGAAGTTACATTTTAGAGGATCCACCAAACTTTCCAAATTTTCCTAAGAGAATATATGGGTAACAAGATGGCACAGAGCAAAAACACATACTATAGCCCACAGAATGGGTGGACCAAAAATTAAGGAGTCCATTTTTATCCCCAACCCCCAACTCTACACACCAAGGGGTCCTTAGCACGCTTTTCTGAAAAACATCACTGGGGTCATAGGTAACAGGGAAGGTTGGCACCTGGTGCAGAGAATTCCCAGGCACTTCCTGATCCCCACCCTGGTATTCAGAATCGATCTCTATTTTACCCCCTACATTCCGTCAATTCTCTAATCCTATTCACTCTAAATATAAATTCTTTTATACCATTGTCTTTAAAAATGTCCTCATCATTTCTTGGCAAGTATTGATAATCTAATGTTAAGAGCCTGGGTTCAAATTCAGCTCTCACTTCACTAGCCACGTGAGCTTCAGCCAGTTATGTACGTTTTCTAAGAAGTCTTAGTTCACTCAATTGTAAAGCAAGCACAGCCCCAGCCCCTGTCTCATAGGTACCTACTGTAAGTATTAAATGTCATAAGAAGAGTAGTTAGCACAATACGCAGAACTAAATACATACCAAAAATTCAATACACTTAAGCTAAAATCAACCTGGATTAGGCTTTTTCTATTTAAAACATACCTCATTTGGTATTTGCATTAGAAATGCAAATTTATACAACACTGTAAAGCAACTGTACTTCAATTTTTTAAAAAATGTTTTAGAAAAAGAAATGCAAATTTATAGGTACAATCAAAATACTCAGAGGCAGCAAAATGGTTAAATAAATTATGATACAGTCATAGCATGGATGTCATATAACCATTAATAATAATGAAAGCTTACCCTTTCCTAATGCAGACATGGCCACTAGGTATTGATTTTAAAAAAGCTGATTCCCAAAGAGCATATAATTGACCAATGCTTGACCCCACAAATCTCAGAAATATAAACATACTCTTAGAACATTAACAACAAAATTTTTCCAAGACACTACCTTCTCACTTCCCACCTGTCCTTGACTGCAAACCTCCGGACACTTCTACCTTCCATCACTCTTAGAGTTTCCCTTTTGCACCTAAAACTTTACTCCAACTGTTTTAATTGGCAAAACCTATGACGCCTCTTCAGTATTTACCCTATTAAATGACTGATATTATGAATACTCCTTCCTTAAGCAAATTCAAATCCTGTGGTTTCCTCTCACCTTTCTGTCTACTCCCTTCTCATTTCCTACTTGTATCTTAAAGTGATGATATATAACGAGCTGCCTCCCCTCAACCTTCTTTCTTCGTTCCACACCATTTCCACTGGTCTGCATCTCACTGCTTAATTTGAACTATTATTCATCTATACACTAGTGATTAGTAAACCCTTGCCCTATTTTCAGCCCTAGCCTTGATCTTTCTCTAGAGGACCAGATTTCCAATGGCTTACCTCTCACTGGCTTAGCTGTGTAAGAGGATACACCATTCATCCTCTCTCAGGTAAGAGCGTCATTAGATAGCTAGTTACGAGTCTAGAAAACTTGTGGTCGTTCTTAACTCCTGTCATTCCCTAGCCTTTCACCTCTAATTCATGCCATGTGCCAATAATTCGATGTCAATTCCATATCTGTCTCTTCTATTCATAGGACCTCTATCTTGAAGAAGATCTTCACTTGGACTTTTGAACTACTGTAATAATTTCCTAAATGGTCTCTCTATAACAGTCTCTCACAACTCAAAGGCTTCCTAGACACAGTATTTTAAGAGTAACTCCAGAAACAAACCCTATCTTTATCTTGTCACTTTCTTGTATAAAAGCCTCCCCGGGTTCATTGCTGGTTACAGAATCCTGGCTTGGCTCACTGGCCCTAGGGCAATATGACTCATAAGCTCCCCATCTTTCTCTCTCTCATGCTCGCCTGTGCACGAGAAGCAGCCATCAAACTGAACATCTTAACAGTCCCTGAACAAGATCTATGATGACTTGCTCCCATGTCTTTGTGTTTGACATTCCTCTGTGATATTCTTCCTAATAAACTTTGCCTAATAAACCCCTACTCCATCCATCAACAACTTTGAGAAGTCTTCTTTGATGCTTTGTGGCCAATGCAGAGCCTTGCTCTTTCATGGACCAATGTGACACTTCTCACTTTGTCAAGCCTGATCCTTTCCCCAAATGATTGCAAGCTAGGTAAGGAGAGCAGTTATGTGCCTACTATAGCAAATTCCTTGTAGATACTTCAGTTTTGTTTTGTTTTGTTTTTGGTAATGATGATAAACTGTGAGGTTAGAGACCAAGCCCACCTTATTGGCCACACAGGTTTCTTTTTTCAGCTACTTGCAAATGAAGGATGATGAGGAGACAGGGAAGGAAGAATTTTTCCCAGCCCCCATGAATCAACCAGATTCAACCATGGAAACTCCTGAAGGAAAATAAGGAAACCATCTCATCCTAGCAGGGCACTGAGTTATAGTGAACGTGGTACAGACAGATCTATGGGTTCCAGCATTCTGCCAGGAGGGAAGACGACTAGCTAGACAACTCAGAGGAAGCCCTTCTCATCACTACCACTTCCTAACCCCTCTCTGCCCACAGCTCTAGTGCATCGTTTTGAGGAGCACACACAGCTCTTCAATGCCATTAACCACTGGCGTTGCAACAGCAGACATTTCCAGTTTCTCTGACCATTTCATGACTATCTAGTGCCACCATGCTCAGTGGCCTGACTTTCTTGAAAGCATCCCTGCTAAGTCTTCACCTCCCCTGAGGCCAAAGGCTTTGGGCAGGTTCAAAATGTAGGTAGCCCTACCTGTAATTGTTATATGGAGGTGATTTTTTTGCCTTCATTTTTTACCCCTCTTTCTTTTCCCCCTACACTCTGAAGACACAGAATGTATTTTTTTTTTTTTGCATGAGGCCTTCAAATATATAGTGAGGATCTTAATGCCCCTTTTAAGTCATGTTTTCCTCACTCCCCTTCACCAAGGCCCTCGCCAGTCCTCGTGTTAACAGGACTTCTAGTTCACATGCCTGACTAGTTATCCCACCACGGGACACCCAGCTGTCTGTGTTTCTCCTAACGGGTATTGTCTAAGGCGGGTGAGCCCCAACCAAAGAGCAGAAGAGCCCCATCTCCACCCGCTGCTCTCTTACGGGAGGTGTGCTGAACTGGCTTGGGGACAACCATTCTGTATTTTCACACTGCATTCACTGGGCTTATGTTCAGTTCAAACTCCTAAGTTCTGTGTTTTAAATCAGTTTTAAATTTTTTCAGCTCCTAAGTCACCCTCCCTTCAGAACACTGGGACTCAAGATTCCCAGAGAGAATGCAGAGGATAATAATCAGGGTACTGTTCGAACCATTTCTCTCACTGACTGAGTTTCACGCACTGACTGCTTCAGGATATAAACAGGAGTCATCCTGAAATCACTTAAGAATCCAACAACGTACAGTTTCCCCTCTGTATCTGCAGATTCAACCAACCACAGATCAACAGTATCTGGAAAGAAATCCAGAAAGTTTCACAAAGAAAATTTAAACTTACTACATGGCAGCAACGATTTAAATAGTATGTTACTAGGTATTGTAAGTAATCTAGAGATGATGTAAAGTGTACAAGAGGATGTGCACAGGTTATATGCAAATATTATGCCACTTTATATGAGGGACTTGAGCATCCACAGACTTTGGTATCCACAGGGTCCTGGAACCAATGCCCCGCAGATACAAAGGGGCAGAAGTATATATGGCAACAGTCACACGAAACTTATAAAGGAGATTCTAAACAAAGAATGTACGGGAAAGAGGGAAATAAAAACTCAAAGCTCTGGAAAGAAATGGCCTCCTGTATCCCTGAAACTAGTCTACTGCAAAGGTCATTCAAAACTTTGTGTGTGCGGGAGAATTCATCTCTCAAGGTGTATTTCAAGAAACATCAGTTCTATGAAACGTTAACAGGTATTAGTGGAGAAATGAGCAATGTCAAAATAAAAATAAATAAAGTAAGACTTTTCAGGGCCTTAAGTTTGCAAATGTGAATTGTGACATCTCAAACCTAATGACACATCAGAATGTTATTTTTAACAATCATCTAAGATCACATTTCTGGATTTCACCCTGAAGATCTCGATTTAGAAGGTCCCGGAGAGGCCCAGGAATGCAAGCTTTGAACAAGTGTCCCAGGTGATGCTGCAGCTGCCAGCCAAGAAACCGTTTTGGAGAACCACTGGGATCTGACCACGGAGAACCTGACGGTAGTGATTTCCTAGGGTACACGTTTTCAGAAATAAGCTAATTCAATACTACTTTTGGCTATCTCGAAATTGAAAGTACCATAGAGGCCTTAAAAAAAAAAATCTCTGGATAGGGATCTGAAATGTAGCTTTATTTTTACCTTCAAGCTTATCTAAGAAAGACATAACCATCTCTTCCAAATAAGATGCCTAAACATCCCAAACATGTCTGTTTAATTTCATGTTAAAATGCATCTTACACAGTAAAGGGAAAAAGCTTTGGCCATGGCAACACTTATCCTGGAAACAAAAACAATGTAGAAGAATTACCCTGGATAAAGGAAGATGTGTTGAATTGATGACAAAGTCTTAAGAGAAAGTTTTTAGTAAGTGAGATGCTAAGTTTAGGATCAATTTTCTCTAGGACTAAATCACTACAGGCCTGTCCTAGTCACCCTCACATTTGTCATGAAACTCAATGGAAAAAAAAAAATCAAAGGATCATTATTTGTCTCCTTTTACTTAAAAATATACTTTAAAATCTCATCCTGAGAATATCTGTAGTTTGGGGAAGCAAACACTAGGATCGGAAGCACTCATGAATACAAACTCAAGCAAAGAACAACTGAAATTTGGCAACACATAAAGATGTCACATCACTTTCACAACAGAATGTTGCTCTTCCAAAAACAATATATAGCTCCAAAGACACACACATATGTCCACTTACAAATGCAGCACACACAATCATTCTGGGAACAGCCAGCTACTATACATTGTGCATCAGCTCAATAGTGCAATTCAGTTCAATTACTACAGCACAGATAATACTTGCCCTCCCTTTCTCATTAATATTCTCTCAAGGGATGGCTTTCTAAAAAGAAGAAAATAAATAAGAATTTCTGAATTCCAAGATAAAATGGCAACAGTCATATACATAGCTGCAATAAAAAAAACATTTTCATTAAAAAACTAAACATGAATTTTTTTCTTAGTAAACTATAAGTGAGCTTCTTTTTCTTTTGAAGTTACCTGCAAAATGTGACTTCCCAAATGTGCTTCAAATACTTCAATGGCCAGTGCGCTGGGGCTTCTCCTTCGTTGTGCACCTATAACTTAAAAAAAAAAAAAAAAAGAAAGGAAAGAAAGAAAAGAAATTAAGTTGGAGCTCTGATTCACACTTACAGCTTCATTTCTCTGTAATTGAATCACCAGCTAGCTACTGTATCAAAGAAATCTGAGAGAAACACAACCCAGTGGTAACCTTGGTTCTGAGCTGCCTGAGCAAAATCAGAGCCTAGACTGAATTTTCAATTCAGAGTATCATATTCAGATTTAAATTTGTTTTTCTTTTTGAACTTTTTCCTACAATGGAGCAAAAACATATGAATGTTCACATTCCTTTAAAATAAATTTCTCAACTGTTTTTCTTCAAATTTAGGTATTGTTATTTTTAAAGTATACACACACTGCCTTTCCTCTCAGAGAAACCTCAATGTTTCACATCCTCTAGGCTACAAAAAAAGCAAACAGGAATTTTTTTTTAATGTTCTAATAACTTTATCATAATTTAATAAGCACAACATGTTGGCTAAGAGATTCTCATTAACAACTGTTTGCACTAGTGTTAAGCGTCTCAGGGTGGCTGGATTTCGTATTTACTGAACATTCATGTGTAGCTGTTCCTACAGGACCTACAGGAAGCCCCACTGGATGCCTGCCCAGCATGTGCCTTGTCAGGTCAGTGACTGTTTTCTTGTCTGAATACTTCTCTGTTCTCCTACTAACTTATAGTCAACCTTCTTCTTCCTGGCCTATGCTACATGTGTTGCCCACAGGCACAAACATCCAAAGAACCCCTCACCCCTTAACATGCATGGTGTTATGAGCTTAATGCCTGATATTTGTGGGATCCAGAATTGACAGTCTTCTCATTACCATTTTTTTTTTTTTGCATGGGGTCACAATTTGCTTTTAAATCTGTTTTGGGTATTTTCCTTTTTTAAAAAAGTTCCCAAACAAAAATCTGCTTTACCGTAACTTGTGCAAGAAAACATTCAGAACTTTTCCATATTTCTATCAAACTCCTTATGTCTTCCTGCTTTTCTTAAAAATTTTATGACAAACATCTATTTCCTCAAACCTAGACACTACACATTGAAAATAAAATCAAAATCCCCTCCTTTCTCGCCTCTCAAAACACTTTCGGCTAGTTGACAAGACAATTCCAGCAAAATACTGCTGGGATAATTCTGCCTCGTCTCAGTTACTAAGCCAGTTAGTTGGATCCATAGCTTAGTAGGGATTATAATATAAATGCACTTATGATTATTGTGCTGTGCAAAAGTAGGCAGTTTGCCCCTGCAATTGTGAGTTAGTGTCTGCCACGTCTGAAAGGCACTTTGAAAAATAGCATGAGTGCTAAGTATCATTATTACTGGCAAGAGGAAATAAAAGGGGTGTTTTTTTCAATGAGAAAATTTATAAAATATAATTGAAGGGTGATTATTATCAAAGAATATTCCAGCTGGAAGGAATCTTAATGATCTCTAGTCCAACTTCTTCATTTGCTTCAGAAGCAAAACACAGAACTAATAATCCTAAAATAGAAAAATCAGTTTTCTATCCTAAGATTAATCATCACTGTGAGTATAGACATAAGATTTTAAAATTTTAATATTAAGATCTAGTGAAGACAGTTCTCTGTGTGTGTGTGCATTTCTGATTAATTTCCTATTCTAACATGCACATTACTCCCTTCAAAACTCCTTTGGCATTTTTGATAATGCAGCTGTCTTACTGAATACTGTTTTCAGTTTCTAGAGTGTTAATTGCACATTATGGTAGCTTGGTGTGAATGATCCCACATGAATAAAATCTGCAGTCTTTTTTTTTTTTTTTAAAGATTGTTGAGGGGAGGGAAGCTTTTGATGGGGAGAAGGGGGGGACTGAAAAACTTCAAAAATGTCCACTCTGTTTCTGAGGCAGTAATTAGGATCCAGAAAGCTCCTTATTAATAGTTCATAATTTGGGGGCATTTCAGTACTTCCAATTATAAAGCTCAAATTAAACCACTGTACTTCACAGAAGAAATGGACTGATTTACAGAACACAGACTATTCCACAAAGAATGCATTAAGAAGGGGCCAGGAGAGCAACAGCCACCAACATATAAAAAGGACCTTAAAGCATCACAGGTAATGTAAGAAGCACATTTATTTACTAGACGGTCCAAGAGGGGTGCTCCAGCAACAACTCTGACAAGAAGCATGGAAACAGATGACCACAGTGGGGGTGTGGCAGGGGCTACTCAGGGCTGGATGGCCATCGATGGCCTTTCTTTTCTTACCTTTCCTCACTTAGGGTTCAGTTGCTCTTTAAGTTAATGGTGCAAATGCATAAACAACTGGGGATTTTATTTAAAAATCGGATTAGGCAGCCTCGGGATCCCACGTGCCTTCACCAGGTCTGATATCCCTGAGTCCTACCTACATAGTCCTTCTTTGTTCTTCAAATCCTCTAGAAACCTGACTGTCTGCTAGTCCATGCTAGCATCACACGAGCGTCTTGTGAGTGGTTTCAAGCTATTCTAGTCAATGGCATTTTTACGGCACTGGAACTTCTCTTGATTTATATGTTTTGCACTTATGCAGGTGATGTGGGGCTGTAATGGCAGCTCCTAATTTTACAGCCAACATAAATATGTTAAACAGGAGCCCACTGTGCCCCGGGTAGAAGCCCAACTCTGACTGCAGCCTTACTGGGAACTGAATGGACGTTAAATGTGTACTTTGTATCTTCTACTTTTCACCCTATCACATTTGGCATGTTGAGTACTTAGACAATAATCTGATAACTCAGGAAAAATGCGGATACAGTCATTTTGCTCCTCTATGTTAATCCTCATTGTGTTTATAGAACATCACTAATGCTTAATGAAAAACTAGAGGCCTTTCCTCAATGGGCTCCATCATTCTTAGGAAAGCAAAGCATTACTTACGAAGCACGCCCCGATTTTTGTGTTTTGGAAGTTGACATTTCCTAAAACCATTTGGTAGCCCACACACAACACATACTTACTATTTCTGAATAGGTCAATGTTTCGTCTGATTTACTGACATTTCGTTTACTTGTTTGTTGAATGAAAAAACACTGCTTTTTGAAATTTAAAGAACACTAACTAAATTAACCAAAAAATGCACAGAACATTGCTAAATAAATGGAACATGTAATTCCCTATCTGTGAAGATTATGTTTCTAAGTCACTGACAGTGAGACATGAGAGTTGTGTAAGTGAACAACAGCTCATACAAACTGTTAAAAGAAAAAATAATCAAACCATAGTAATACAGTAATTCAACTTCAAATTCGATTCAGCATTTACTGGCTACCTATTTGATGCTGAAAATTGCTAGCTACTGAGAGGTAACTAGTGTTATAAAATCTAAATAACATTCCAAGAGAAAATTTTAAGCCATTTACAGCAAACCTAGGCCCCACATATAATTGCCAACACCATTATCTCATGTTTTGCAAGGGTGAAAAATAAAACACCAAGAGTTTTAAGAGACTTTAAAAGGAGGAGATATATATGGAGAAAGATTTTGAAAAATCAGCTAAAGAAATCCTGATTGTCTCAAATCTAAATGATCTGATGCATCATTAGGATTGTGCATTTGGCCTTTCTCTCATTAAAATGGGAGACCCAGAAGAAAACCACAATCTGAAACATTTATCTGAAAAATCAGTTTATAGTCCCTCAACAATGTCGGCAAAAATGCTCTAATCTAGACTCTTGTGCATAACCTTGTGAGGCAGTCTTCGAGAATTAATTAAGTGCAGTAAAAGACAATCCCTCTTTGGGGAAATATACCACACACTCCCAGTCACACTCTTAACCAGAGCCCGTCACCTTCGGGGACGCACAAACGCCAGGAAGGCTGAGGATTATTGCTCAGAGGGAGTTTGACCTATTCAGCCAAAAGGTCAGCTTGCCACAGAAGAACCCATCACACAACAGAAACAGGACAGCTCAGTGGACACACATAATGAAAGAGGGAAGAGTCACGAGCCCCACTAGCCTTGTGTCCGGCACTGCCCTTTTCCTTCTAACCCTCCCCACCCCGCTTTCCAGAGAAGGCGGAGCTGCCCCGGCTCCTCCCAGCGCAGTTCACAATGGGAAGGTCGACCACAGGCAGGGAGAGAGAAAGAGGCTCCTTATTTAAGGGATCACTCAAAAAAGATACTCAAAAGTAAAGATGAGGACGACATTGGGAGGCAGGGTTTCCAAGGGATTGTTTTGGTAGGGAAAAGCTGTCCGTGGCAGATGGAGAGGACCATTTTAGACCTATTTTCTCACCCAGCTCTCCCTCCATGGGAAGCAGAAGGGCGGGATAGGTGAACGCAGCCTTACAGTTCTGCAGGTGGTATTTCAAAGGTGAATCATCAACCCAGTAAAAAGGCAAGCTTTATGGCCACCCTCTGAGACCATCATCCCAGGGGCAAGGCTCCGTTCCCACACTGAGCCCAGGGGGAGGACGCTCAGGGGCATCCGGACAGCACTCCCTGGGCTTTGGCACTTGGGCGAGCAAAGTCAGGGTCTGGGAAAGAATGGAGCACAGAATGCTTAACGAGTCTTTCCATGGCTACCCAAGAAAAGAAAAGGGATTTCCCTTGAAGAATCTCAATTAGTCTCCCTCACTGCAGGGCAAACGAAGCCAGGGAGGGTTTTCCCAGGAGCCTCAGAAGTTTATGAGGTATGTATTTGTGTGTGTGTGTGTGTGTGTACGCTTCCCTGTAAAAAATAAACATCTATATGCTTTCATTGAATGTGGAACCAAATCTTCATTCTGACACTGATCCTCACAGCTCTGTCCACTGCCCACATTCACAGTTTGTATCTTTTCAATACCAAACTCCTCACTTCCATGCATGCTTTAGACACTGGGAGCATTTCAGGTTGGGATGAAGATGAGACGCTGAAATAACCAGCGGTAGGTACCAGCTTAACCCATACAGCGGCACTGTAACTGCATGTGTTGTCAAAAGCACAACACATGGACTTTCCAGACAGTGCATGATGCAAATATCTAAAAACAAATAAAACCAATGCTTTTTCAATGTATTTTCACAAAGATTAGTTTCTTGCCACTTAAAATACAGGATAACTGATAACCAGAGAAGAGAAATAGGGACAAGGGTTGTTAACCCAGCATTTGAATGTTAGATGAATGTTAAATATGAGAAAGAAAACCTCCTGTATTCAAAAGTAGTACAGTTTGGGTTTATTTTTAAATTCATATTTAGAATATTTTAATAATCAAAAATATATCTTCATAATTCACGTCCCAGAATCCATGAACACATTATATTACCAATTTAGACAACATAGGCCTATTTAATCCAATAAAATAACTGAAACTCTAACAAGTCTTATGCTGAGTCAAAAATTCTTTGATGCAACACATTTAAATTTCTCCCACAATTTACATATGGATTAAAAACATTAGGGAAAAGCAGTAAGGATGATATGACTGTCAAAGTATTAATATTTACAAATTAATTGCTGAACTTAAGAAAAAGAAACCATGTCAGTTTTTCTCCCAAAAAGCCCATCTGTATGGCTCCAACTGGTACAAACTAAGGGGAAAAGATAAAATACTCAACAGATCTGCTGAGTCAAGGAGATGTTTATCATGCACTTATCCTCTGAAGAACTATATGGTATCCATACATGTTTGAAAACTTTTCTTTACAATTTTCTACATCAACACAGCAAATGTGTCTAAAAGTAAAATAGCACCCAAGCATTACTGTGGTAAGTCTTGACCATGTTTCTGTACAAATTACAGGAACTTTTTAGTACAAAATGTCCATTTTAATGAGTTGTTTTGCCAGCCTGCCTTCATTTTCCACTGAAGGCAGTGAGAGTTACCAAAGCCGACCTTTCGTCATCTGTAGCTGGGGAAAGAGGAAAAGAGCCTTTCCATGACAATCTGGAACTTGCTAGGGGAGCTACTATACCTTATGTGGGCTGCGTATCAGGTGCTTGACATTCTTCATGAGAGAACCCCAACTTCGTCTCGATAATGAAATTCTTCAGGCAATGGGTTAAGCTGCTGCTTGGAGTGGCAGCACCTGAGGCAATGATCAAGCCCTGACAGTCAACACCTCTGAGGACAGAAACCTCAGGAACAGGCAGGCATGACCCACAGCCTGGGCTCAGGGCTGGGGAGTGGGGCACATGAGGGGGATCCTGAAAAGATGCATGCAGGTGTAAGGGCAGGACTGGACTACTAGATGACACGCTTTACTTTCTTGATACCTCAAAGTATTTGCTACAAATCCAAACAGGACTTTCTGAAAATGGTAGGTAAGAATCATTCCAATTTTACTTTCTTAATCACTTCAGTATCAATGTACATAAAAAGCAGGCACTTTTAAAGAATTTGAAGTCCATCCACAACTCCAAGTCTTTTCTGAATGTACTTCTTGGCTTCAACACATTAATGCTCCAGGAATTGCCTCTGGATGCTAAGTTTAAAGTTAACTCTTTAATTCCCTTTACACAGTGAAGGACATGGGAATTTCCTCGTTTTCTTTACAAAATAAATAAAAGGTAAAGAAATAGATCGCAACTAATTCCTGTCTTGAGGTTCCCAGCAGGGATGTGGGATCTCATGTGAATTGCATTCCCTCTCAATCTGGAGAAGTTTTAAGAGGGAGGCAGTTATACATACAGTGACTTGAGAATGAAGAATGGAGAAGGGGAGAATCTCTGAGTGGCAGAGGGTCGTGATTTTTATCTAATGTGAACTCGGCAAGAAGATACCAACTATTTACTCTGGCTTCAGGGCTACAGCAGCAAACATGCATCGAGCCTCACTCCGTGGCAGGTACACCGCTGGTACCTGGAACACAAAGATGAGTAACACAGAGACCACTGGGCAAGGCTGTCCTGTGTGGCAGAAGGGTCCAGGAGGCCACGGAGAGGCGGCCGTGCAGGCAGCAGCCTGGGCTCAGAGCCTGAACACGTGCTGATGCAGGAAGGTGCTGTATCTCCTAAGGACCATCTGCAAGCCCAAGTTCAGAGCTTCTTGTCTTGTTCCTCTTCTTCCAATGATCACCTTCCTCTGCAAATCAACTACTCTGTGCATGTGGACTACCACGTGTTCTCCTGAATTCAGGGCACCATTCTCAGAAGGACATCGTGTGCCCTCTGACCACAGCTGTCAAAGGGAAAACTAGAGAGGACACATCAGATTTGGGATGGGAAGGCAGTACTGACTGTGCAAAGTTGAATACTTGTCCTTTAATTGGTAGAAATGACCTCCTCCACTAATATGCTAAAAAATGATTTTGAGAAGCTTAAATTTTTAATGGGGGTTAGATTTGGTATGCTCCCTCAGCAGGGGCCGAGCGAGAAAAGGGTTATTAGACTTTCATTCTGCAAACGGTCTTAAAAGCCTTTCAGCTGAGTGCTGTCGTCAGGCCGTCACCCGTCCTGACCCCAGCAGCACACGGACTGCTGGTGGCATGCTTCTGCCCCGGAGGAAGGGAGTGGAGATTATCACTGAATCAGCCTGGTGTCAGCTGGCACTTGCTGGTTAAAGGAAGAAGCCCACATCTGTTAGCTTGATTTTTTTCTTTTCAAGTCTGATCCCAAAGCTTCATGTTATGACATTTGTAGCATCTGCCACGAATGTTGAGGTTAGCCAGGCAAACTCTATTACTTCCAGTCTAATACTCCATCCATCCTCCGGGCTTTCCTAGGCCACTGATACAACAGGGAACTAAGAAACACTGGATCCTGTGTTTCCGAGGCGGAAAGAAGGCAATGTCGTTAGCCCTTTCCTCCTTCCCTCTCCTGTTCCTTCATTCATATATTCAGTCATATCCCTATCTTCCTGTTTGCTAGCTTACGCTTGGGCCACATCAATGCTTGGCAATCTGTTTAGTGACTTTCTAACAAAAGCAGCCAACATAAATAGTTCCATGAAACAGTGGGGAGTCAGCCCAAAGGATGCTATGCTTATAATAGCACCTGCTCCGGAAAAGTCACCCTGATGAACTTCCAGAGCTCAGCCAACTCAGAGTATGGTAGTACATACATTTATCCAAAATTTAGTGAGCACTTATAAAGTGGAAGATAATAACCTTACTGATCTAGGAACTGGAGACGTAAGCCAGGCTCCTATTTCCATTTCTGGAAGTTTTCTTTATATGTCAGTAGAAGAAAGCTACAAGCACCCATGCAAGGTATGGCCTGAGCCTCTCCTTGTTGCCAGGCACTTTCTCAGGGGACATACCCAGGAAAAGGCACCATCCTGACCCGCCAGGTGATCAGAGTCCAGTGGGAAGACTGGCACCTAAGCAAGTACATAAAACGCAACAAATGCGCAACTCAACTTTCAATTCAGGTTGGGGGAAGGGAGAGGGGAGGCAGCAAAGGCTTGAGAATAGGAGCGCTGCTGGAACTGTGGTCCGGAGGGTGGGGTCACATTGACAGTGAAGACCCCGGGATCCGCTGGTCAGACATGGAGGCAGGAACAACTGCACATTACCACAGCTCCCCGGCAAGGTTCCAGGCTCGTCACCTGACCCGCTCCAGCCAGCGTTCCCTTAAGCTGAAACGACAATGGATGGTCACACCCCTACCGACACTTCCAGGACTGGGTCCCCCAATACCACTCACCTCCTCGGGGCTCAACACTATAACGTTAACAGTCATATGATCACACCTACGAGAATCAAGGTCCGCTCAGCTCTGTCTGAAAGCCTGAACTTCACCATTTGACCTCCGGATGATGAAACACCACTGCCTGCCTCAAGGTTCTTGAAGTGCACACTGACACCATCACAGCAGCCAGCTCAGTGCTGTTTGAGGCAACCCGGTCACCAAACAGGATGGTCATGTCTCCTCGGAGTGCTGAAGGGGCAGCCGTGACTCTGTCCCTTACGGTACGCCCTCCGACTCCTTCTCAAGGTGCTCCCTGCCCTCTGCTTGCAGAATCCACAGGGAGGAGTCACATCCCTGGGAGACGGCTGCACACAGAGCAAAGGCTTTGGGTCCTGGAACCAGGCCGACCGAGTTTTAAATCCTCCATTTATCTCTATTAGCTGGGTGGTCAAGGACAAATTAGGCTCTGTGGACCTCCATGTCTCATTCTGTCAAGGGGAGCTGTTGTGAAGACACGTGACATCCCCTGCCTGGCTTTAATTCTCCTCCTAGAATTTATCTGCATGTTCCCTCTCTTTCGCACTGCATTGTTCCCTTCAGAAGCTGAATGAAACCCTAGCAGTTAGGATAGGGTCCAGAACACAGAAGGTGCACAATAAATATTTGTGAATAAATCAACACTCAAGAGTTCCAGCCCATGGGAGGCGCTCAGCACACGTGAGCTCTCTCCTTCTTGTTATGAAAAGCAGAGGCTGAGCCAAAGATGACTTTTCTCAATCACTATCTTTATCCCAATTTTAACAGAAATACTAGGACTATTTTTCCTAAATCGCAGGAATATTTAGGAATCACTTCCTAAAATATTAGGAATATTTTGTTTCTCTGTATGTTGTCTCTAGTTTCTGTCTTTTTTGTGGCATGATATCAAATCTACAGTGTCACCACAAACCCAGCAGGCCAACGGCAATCAGGGTCTCAAACCAGTGCAAACATTTCACACATACTTGGGCACAGAGCCAGCAATTCACTGAGTGTCAGCAACTGCCCACTGAATTTTCTCTTCAAGGATTCACTCAGGTCCTATTCTAGCAGTAATTGGCATTCGTTTTAAGAGGCTGAGTGCTTCCAACATAACTTGATTAGGTACACATACAGAGTCACTGCCACTGGAAACCAAAATCACCTCTTACAACCCCACCATCTTCTCTGATTTCATATGAACAAAAGTCCACACAATTATCAACAGTAACTGAGCAAGAACTAGGTCTCCCTCGTGTTAGCCGATCAAGGTCTGCACCACCATGGCCGTCTGCCTCATGGGGCCCTCCAGAGGCTATGACTTACGCAAAAATCAGAAACTAAATAAGAAAAATGAGCACAATTTGGAGTTTAGAGATCAGTAAACAGGTAGACAATGACTGTCAGACCTAGAAATAAGAATACCCGCAAGCATATACTTTCACGCTCATCACCACCATGAAACATATCAAGGAGATGGAACTTAATTTGAAGACCTATTATTTAGATTCAAGGCTCAGCTCAAGTCTCTCTTTGTCAGAGGTTCTTTACAGGTTTCTTTGATTAACAAGGCTGTTTTAACAAACTCTCCCTAAGATGGTATTCAAACACAAAACTTTGTGTGTACAATTACAAAAATTCCAGAGAGCCTCTGATGCCCATCCATAGACCTCATGTCAAGAACTCGTGCTTCAGACAAGAGCCAGGCATCCACACATAACCTGTACCAGCCTGACACTTAGTGGGGCTGAACAAATGATTCCTTGAATGAATAAGTAATCAAATGAAGACCCAAATGAATGAATGCAAGGAGATTCAGTCAGAGAATACTCAACTAAAGCAGACACTTGTATTCTGTGTGGGACTCTGAGACTGAAAAGCAGCAGCCAGTTAGTTGGTTTATTCACAAAAATTGCTTTGTAGAATTATACACTGCTCCTCCCCTTCTAAATGCAGACAGAGGGAGGAAAGGAAAAAGAGATAATGAAGGTTTGCAAATGAAGTGGGTACAACTGTGCAATCAATCAACGTTTTCTGAAAAAGAATCTGCACCACTTGCCAAAAATCTGAACTGAATAACTGAACCAGCATTCTGATGAGAACGGACTTTGCCACTAGCCAGTCATTTTTATTTGTCTTCCAGCTGTCTTGCTTCCCTTTTCCAGGAAGCCACTGGTCTCTTCAGTTTAGCAGGTTCAGCCATGGGAATTTATTTAATCATGGCCAAACGCATACTCCATGTTTACTCTTTTAATCAGCCTTTGCTGAGTGTTTACTCTCTGCCCAGTATTCTGCTAGTTGAAAGAATATAAACTGTTCTTCTCACCAGCCACTGCTGGCCTACTAAGTGCCAGACACTCTTCTAGCACTGGAAGAGTGAACACAGCAGACAAACACGCCTGCAGGGAGCCGACACTCCAGTGGGGATCCCAAGCGACAACAGCACACACACAGCTAAGTATGGCAAGTAGTGTGACAAAGAATAAATGCAGAGGGGCAAGGAATTTCTGCACAAGATAGGAAAATCAAGGAAGACCTCTCCAATGATATATCTGATAAGAGATATGAATAAGGTGAAGGGGTAATGGGATGTCCAGGTGAAGGCAAGAGAAAACGTAAAGGCCCTGAGACAGGACAAGCTTTCAGGTTCAGGAGATGGCGGTGGGCCAGTATCCTCAAGGAACCTGGAGACTGGGGAGAAGGAAATACAGATTGTAGTAAAACAGTGGTTTGCTCGGAGGGTCTCAGGAAAAGGGAGCCTCTAACTCCAGTGAAATTCAAAGAGGCAAAAGAGAAGAGGGTATGCGGACTAGAAATGAGTAGAAAGTTTCCAGGCAAACAAGCCAGGGGTTGGTGGGGGCGAGCAGAGCGGCTGAGGTGGAGAGAAGAGTGTACGTGACAGCTCCAAGCCAGCTGGACCCAGGAGCTCCCTGCACGTGCAGGGAAAGCAGTTTCAGGGAACATCTATAAGGCTGAGTTACAAGTGGCCTCATGGACACTGCAAAGGAGTTTCTAGTTTACACACAGGAATCGGGGTCCATCTGAAGAGTCAGTAGGTGAGGGGCCTGAGCACAAGAGTGTGTTATGTCAACAGGGCAGAGGTGCACAGGGTAGAACTGTGTTCGGAGGAAAGATAAAAATGTGGCTATGGCATAGTCTAGGCAAGAAGATGATGCGTTAATCCTAGTAAGTTAGAAAGACTGCAGAGAGGAGTTTGATTCTGAAGGTGTTTAGGAGGTAGGATTGAGAGCTTTGTGATTGACTATTGAAGGAAACAGAAGCGTCAAGTATGAATTCCAGTTGTTTAGGTTAGCAAGCAGTGAAGACAGTTCAATCATCCCCTGTAACAGGACACTGACAAGGGAAGAAGGCGTTAATGAGAAGGTAGGACCCTGAACTGGAGGTGTCTTTAGGACAGGCCCATCGAGATGAGATGAGAGGTCCAGTAGACCTGAGGCTCTGGGTGGAGGTGTGGAAGAGATGAAGACTTGGCTGCAAGTCAAATGGGTGGGCATCGAAGCCACGGGAGGGCAGGAAGAGGGGAGGGCTGGGGGCCGGCTGGGGGCCGGCCTGGGGAACATCTGCATTTATGGAGAGGAAGGGGAGCCAGCAAAAACCTGAGAATGAACACCCAGAGGGGTAGGAGGTAGATAAAGAGGTGATGGTGTCCTACAAACAGGAAAAGCAGAACTTTGAAGGAGACTTACCACCTACATCCAATGGCAGGGGAGAGTACTGAAGACCTTGGATAGGGGCACTACTCAACAAGGAATAATGAGAGGTGAAAACCAAGAGTTATATACTTTGAGTTCCTTTTCCAGAAATTTGGAGGTGAAAGGAGAATAGGGGATGAAAGATTGGTAAGAAAGAGAAGTAGAAAACGCCTAGGGGAAGAGATTTTTTACAAGTGATTTGAGGATGTTTATACCCTGAAAGAAAGAAGCAAGCAACAGCCACAAGATATAGAAAGATGGAAAACCCTCAAAAGAAGGTACCCAACTGTCCAGAGTTCAGGGAAAGCTGAGCAATAGGTAACATTTTTTAATTCAATGTTTTATTATAACCTGAATCTACAAAAATGATGCTGTCAGATGCAGCGGCCCATCCAGCCAAGGACTTCATCTTCAGAACGAGTTCATCTAAGCTGATGGTCAAACAACAAAATGATCTATAATCCATGTTCAGAAGTCTATTTCTACAGGGAGAGCTGCCTAAATGCACCTAAAACCAAGCCATCCTGTCCTCCTCAAACCTCCATCCTCTCCCTTCTACTGGGAGGAGTCCTCATTCTGCTGGTACTGCAGGCTCATTATTTCAGTCTCACTCCTCCTTAGTTTTCTCCACTGTGTAAACAGGGAAATTGAACATTCTTTCCTAGGATCCTGGTCTCTACTGCTAGAGTGACTTTCCTGCCAACTTCATGAAAACATCAAACTCCATACACATGGGTTTACAAAGACGCCAACATGCTATAAAATGTGCAGGACCCCACTTTTGTATGACACTGCTCTGAGGCTCCCCCTCACCTCATGCTCCAGTGCCGTGCCTCACTTCCTGTGTCAGTGACAATGCTCTCTCCTGTCAGTGAGGATGCTCTCTCTCTCTCGGCCCCCAGGTTCTGTCCTTGTATCTCTTGCCAAAACAAAGGCTTTTAAAATGTCATCAATAGAGGAGTCACCTGGAATTGCTTTTGGATTCCCTTTAACTCCTGGATCACAAAAGCAATAAGTACTTTTTCCTTGTAGCCAAGATCTGTCAAATACCCAGAGGCAAGTAATGCAACAGATTATGAACATACTCAGGTGTGAACTAAAGGAATATTCAGTAATCAGAGAAAATGAAAATGCTTTTTATTTGTTGGAAAAGGCAACTGAAAGGGGAAGGAAGAGCCTCATACTCCTCCTGCACTCTTTAATGAATTTTGATCAAGCCAGTGAAGGAAGGAGCGAAGAACTGCTCCGCGTGGGACAGAACAAAGCCTTGTTTCCCAAGAACTATTTCTTATAGAAGCAGTGGCCTCACCCTTAGTTAGGCTGCCTCTTCATTGTGGCAGAAGGAAAGACAATTTTTTTTCACCTGGAATTTCAAAACTATTGTTTAAACAAACCTCATCCTCAACACTCAGAAGAAAATACTGAGTGCTCACCTTGGCTCCTTCAAGTCATTCCCTGTGGCCTCTCTCTGCTTCGCTTCCCTGGAAGGCAGCTCACTCAGGGGCTTTCAGAGCCTAGAAGGGACTCTGTGGGTGCTTCTGTTTTCTTGGGCCAACTCTACTTTTATTTGTTGGCAGCACTGCCGCCACCTCCTTTTTTCTTTCATAATTTAAACCAGAGCTGAGAGTAAGAGCAATGAACCCTCCCTGTCGTCTTCAGAAGCTGACTCGCCCCATCTCCCAACTAGACTTTTTAGAAAGACGCTCTTTCAGGTCTAGCTCTGTCCTTTGTGGTACTCAACATTTCCCCCCTCTTAGTCTATGAATGTTTAGGATTACTTAAAAAGATGAGGAGGCAGCTGTAGTTTAGCATGACGAGCATAATTCTTGGAGACAGAAAGCTTTTAGTTCTAGCCTCAGCTCTGTCACTTACCGGCTGGTGAATAAGACACTCGACATCCTGGCCTTGGTTTCCCCATCTGTAGACTAAGTTAATAATCTCTTGTGCAAAGAGCTGTGGCAAGGGCTCAAGACCAATGTTTGGGACAACTTGCTAGTGCATACCTAGCAAACAGTAATGACTAAATACATTTTAATATAATCTGGACTTAAAAAAAATCTCTGTAGCAAAAGAGAAATGGGTGCTGGCAAATTGCTTTTGATGAGGAGGATTAAAGAGTCACTCGGGTGACATTCTATAAATAGGACTCTTCTGTTCTTTCCTAGGTTGTGTGTGACCTCGAGCCAGTTAGAAAAATCTCAGGCAAATACAGTTACCAGAAAGATGAACATATACCGCCACTCACTTCAGCCCATTGTGTATGGATTAAATGAGATAATGTATGCAAAGGGCCTAGCCCTCTGCTTGACACATATGAGGTGTCCACTAAATGTCAGTTCCCCCACCTTCAAAGATGTGTATTCTAGGAATCATGTGCAAGTTCAGGAATCAAAATAAAAGCAACCCCCCCCTAGATTTCATTGAGTAAATCAATATCACAGCCTTACTCACAAATAGGAGTAATAAAGATGGTTACTGGAGATAACATATTTTGCATATTTGAAAATTGTTAAGACTACAGCTGAACTTTGATTCTATATTGTGGGTTTTTAGCATAATTATCTTTTTCGAGCGTCAAGGGAGACAGGCAGCGTGGGGTGGTTGCACTGGGTGTGTACATACACATGCCTGCATGTATGTTCCATATTTTAAAATCTACACTTCTATTCTCAACTTTTAAAAAATATGTATACATGGTAGGTATTGGGAAGCCCGACTATGCTATGACTGCCTAATGCAGAAGCGCGTACACTGTGCCCGTTACAACAGTGGTGGCAGCAGAAAGGTCACCTTCCACTCTTTGCCGGGGGATAAACAGGAGACACCAAACACACCCACAGCATTCTTCCCCTCTATTCTTCTATCCCGACTGGCCGTGTCGTGTTTGTTGTCAGACCCATCTGGATAGCAGGTGTGATGTGCAATGCTGTGAGTATTTGGATACTGACCAGCGGGTATTTCCAAAGGGCACGACAGCCTGCTGACTGACCCTCAGTAAGAGCATGTGGCAGTCTTTCCTGTTTACACATGTATGAGCTCAAAAGAGAGGGAAAGCCAATTTTGAATGTTTTAAAACTACATTCTGACCAGGGGCTTTGGACAAAGTCTCCATATATATCAGTCAAACAGCGAACTTGGTGAGCTTGTATCGAGTCTATTAAAGGGGGAATAAGGTTCATGAATTTCAAGCTTGGAGGGCTCTAATTACCTCATGCTCAAACTTTAACTACAAAACTCAGATAAATTGCTGCACTAAAACCATGGAAGATCCTCCACCTGATTTGTGCCAGTGCATCTAAAGCTCAGTGAGGCTGATCCCAACAAGGTTTTTCAAATCAGCCCTCAGGGAATATGTTCTGGACCTGTCTCTAATAAGTATGCACGGATTACTTGGATGTTTTGGTAAAGCTACCTGGTAAATTAGTCAATCTGAAATTTTATTAGCCGCAAAGCATTACAGCAGTCAGTCACATAGCCCAAGAATACTGGGGGAATTAGAGTCATTTTAAGCATCCATTAGCCAGGTACCAGGAATCAGTTTCAGGCCCTGGCTGGTAGCTGTAACATTAATTGGCTAATAGTTCCAGCTGTCTCTTCAGTGTTCTTGTTCTTGGAGGTGCGATCCCTTCTTGAACCAATTTGTGTACACCCAGCCGGGGTCCTGTATTTATTTCGGTTCAGTGTACAATTTGGATTAAAAAACGACACAAAAACCAAAAAAGAAAAAGGGCTGTGTATATAAACCATGGTGCAAATCAGCCAAAGGCTGAGCTGATGTAATACCAGTCTAAAAGTTGGAATTTAGTGAATGTGGGAGGCAGAGGGAAATGCGGAAAACAAACACCACTTTCAAATATTCAAAACATTCATACTTTGTCAAAGATGCACTGAGGAGCACTGTGGATTTCCCTCTGCTGGTGTAACACTCTCCGTGGCTATTTATCTAGTTACAAACTTCTATAGATGTGAAATATTTTAAGAAGTCCTTTAGAAATGGCCCGAGGTAATTTCAAACTTAACAGACCCTGTCCCACCAGAGCTCATTACAGTGAATTTTATAACAAAGTACCCTCCACTTAATTTTCAGAGCCTAGCCAAGCGTACTAGAAATGCAGCTGCATTAAGGGCAATTAATGGTACAATAAAAGCAGTGGAGGGCTGTTTAACACCCAAGAACCAGCAGTAAACACTGGCTCCATGCTCTCCAACAGTCAGTGATGTGTCAAAGCACCTGGAGTGTGAGATTTCTGTATCGGGGGGAACGACTCTCTCCTGCTGGAGAAAAATCTTCTGTCCTTCAACAATTCCACCCAGAGACTGTATAAAAGGATATAAAGGGATTCCCTCCAGTTATGCCACGAGCATCCCCGTTCCCTTTGAGCAGGAGGCCAACACAGTAAGCTCATATTCCCATCAGCGAGGCAAGAGGACAAATTCAATTTCACCAAAAATGAATCTAACAGCAAGTGACTCATAATGCACAAAATGATCTGTACATAACGAAGTTTACTCTCAGATGCCAGAAAAAAAGAAAGGAAGGTCCAATCAGAATACTACATTTACTCTTTCCAAACAAACCCCAAACACAACAAGATGGGGGATGGCCAGGAGCAATTATAACGATGTTTGTAAACCTCTTTAATGAGGAGAAGTCACCACTTAGAATGTGAATATGAGAGATCCAGAAACAAGCAAAAAACCTCACAGGCTGATACCATCATGACTGTTACAACATTTGTCCATGAGTTAGTTTGTTCAATATAGTACACAGCCCACCAGGTCTGCCAAGATGATTGTATATACTCACCTTCTATAAGTAATTAGAACAATTCTATTCTGAACCTTTGTGTGGTCCAGTTTATGAGGTATAAGAAGGTTCTTTGAAGGCTGTGATGGGAAGATGTACAGAATCTCCGAGAAGACAGGATTCAAAGTTCAAGAAATAAAGAAAGAAGTTTCTTATGGAAAAAAACCACAATTCTATCCTGAGAAGTACTGGATTTTAACTGTCTCTTAGAGCTCAGTCTGCATTCAGGGTCCTACCCCTCTATTCCCATGCCTGGATCACACTGGTTCTTTAACAATATAAACGGGCTAGGAAGTACATTAAAGTTGTTATTTTTAACTAAGAAATCCTTACCAACAACAAAAGTTCAAAGAAATCTTCCTAACCATAACATTAAAGACACAGCCTACAAAAAGAAAAGCCACACAGAACACCCAAATTTCATATTACTAAACACAGGCTTCCAATCTCCTTCCTCAACAAAATTCTCCCTAGAGCTTTCACACTCATTTTGGTTTCTGCAGCTTCCAGCTTTCTGCAGGCTCCTCTTGGGTGGAAGTGCTCATGAGCCAAGAGCCAGACACAGAGAGCCCCGTGAGCCTGGGGCGTGAGCCACAGCAAACTCAGGCCGGAGGTAACGGAGTGAGCCTGGGTCACACTCCAAGTGGAGGCACCGTAGTGACCCCACACTGAGCCCTCCCTCCCTCAACAAAAGAACCCTGGCCACGTCCTCCCAAAACAGAAAGCGTGCCACATCCCTAAGGACAAACGAACAAACTGCTGTAAACTGGCCAAAGATGAAGGCTCCCGTGTAACTGAAGGGGTAGACATGAGGGGGAGCTCCAGTCCTTGGCAAGGCCCCTGGGCTCCAGGAACGACCAGAAATACGGGAGCTACCTCATAAACAAAGGTGTTTTACAGTTGAATTCTGTTGCATTTTACAGAAAAAGCATTAAAAAAACAAAACTAGACACATTATCAAAAAATAATGTCATTCTACACACCTCAACTTGTTTCTGAATGAACTCAAAAATGGTTCCAAAAAAGTCATTTGCACCATGGTTTCAAAAGGAGGGGTTCCATGACTTGCCTTCCCTTTAGGTTTGCTAAATTGTGCCATTATTTTTGTGAAACAATAATGTTAATTGGTCTCCTCAATTATTTACACAGAGTTCAAATCAATGTACCCATGTGCATTACACCTGCTATGAGTGCCTCATCCTACCCTCATCACTGCTGGTGCTGCGTCCCTGTTGAGGGGGTGAGGGGTGGAGTGGGCAAGAGGCTGGACCACAATAGATGTGCAGGTTCTAGAACCAGGCAGATCAAGATGACCATCTCTGTCTCGCTATTTACCAACAATGGATTTCAGGCAGGCAACTCGACCTTGCTGAGCCTCCATGTTCTCTCTAACATGCTTTCTCTGAGGGCTGAGAAGAGAATTCAAGTATACCAAGTGCACACAGGTCCTGCGTACTCAGGTGCTGATCTCCGATCCTCTCTCCCGCCACGGTAGGACTCTTGAGAAACAAGGTCTTGCTGGGAGGACAGGCTCCTCCTTACTACCTTGTGGCACTTTTGCTTCTATGACTCTCTGGGCTCAGACTCCCTATTGCCCACGAGGAAGTCTACACAAACCCTGTCATTTCAGACTCGTCCAGAGGCCTCCCGTCGCTGAGCAGTTGGAAGACAGCTTGCTCTGCTCTGAGCTTCTACAGTATATTCCATGCTGTCCTTCCAGCTCTGGCTGTATACCTTGTTGGTAGTTTTCTTGTGTATGTGCCCTCATTTTGGGATGTGACCATTCTTATTTATAACCCAGAGTGCTAATAAAAAATATTTTTGAGTGGTCTTCCTAAAAACATTTCAGAAATATTTTAAGCTTTTTTCCTTTCTTTTTTGCTATAATGTCTGAAATAATACAAAGAACCCTGCTTAGAAATTTGTCCGATTCAACAAACATGCTTGTTTAGAAAGTGAATCTTCAGAGTAGGTAAACAGACTTAATAATTCACACAGCAGCGTGGCATTGATGCCACCAGTTTGATTTTCCCTGAATCCCTACAGGAACTGAGCTGTACCAAGAGAACTGGAATTTTGATAATATGGGAAAAAAGATAATTTTTGAACATGGAACTCTTTTCTTACAGGGTAAGGAGGTTAATTTACCCCCTTTTTTCCCAAAATGGCAGACTTAGTGTCGTGGGCGTAGGATAACCATAGGGCAGCTGAGTACTTGTGAGTCTGAGGAAGCCTTACTAGCAGGTGAAGGAAACATCAGCAATGTTGATAGAAAAGAACTCCAAACAGATCTGACCTATTTCAGAATGTTGCCCAGCACCATGCTAGAGCCCAGGTGAGGTGCTGATAGTCCCTCCAGCCTCAAGAGCCCAAGGGCACACGCTCCTGGGACCTATAAAGCATGAAAGGATGGTCAGTTTTACCCCTTGGTTCTATTATGGGTATCCAGACTCTGCAGACTCAGTGAGGAATCCAACCTCGGTTTACACCACTCTCCTCTCCCCAACCCCAGGAGGAAAGCACTGGGTTTATAAACTGAAAACCAAACATTTACGTTTATAAATCTAATAGATCCTAATTTCCTTGAGGATAAAGATCACAGCTGAAAAGCTCCTAACCAGGAATCAACATTTCTATGTACCCCATAGTCTTCCCATAAATACGTGATGATGACCACGATTAATTTCCAGCAACTGAGAGTGGCTAGAGATGAATGAAATGAGATTCCAACAAACAGTACCATTCGAGAGTATTTTTATTTAAGTAGTTAGCTGAGATGAGAAAAATAAGGGAGGGAAACGTATGGTCTCAGCAGAGGTCAGCTTGTCTCTGGAAACTGCACATTCATCCCTGGGCTGGTTACAACAACTCATATGCTCCAGGCAGAGTAATAAAAGCTTAATTCCATATCCTTCCACCTGGCTAACCCAGGTCTTGTGAACACCAGAGAAGGAAGTTAACTTCTAGAATATCAATCTCCTTCCTTTCATGAGCTGTAAATGCACTCTCAAGTAAAAGACACATATAAGGATCTCCTGACCTAGTATACCTGTTAGCTTTAAGTGGAATCGACTTTATTTTCCTGTCAACTACAATTTTCGCTAAAGACTCCTGGACTTCTTTATGGCATAATAAAGTTTTGTCTAGGATTACAATAAAAAGCTTTCATAATACTCACATCCTCAACATTCCAGATTAATTTTTAAACTGCATCTGAAAATCAGTACAAATGGCAATTCGATGTTTATGCTCTGGAAACCAGATTTGTCCCCTCGCCTCTCTCAGTTGGTTCGTATCTTTCAGGGCCAGTTTCATTAGGTAAAAGCTAAGTGAAAAGAGAGCTTTGCACAGGCTCAAGTGTAGTTGACATTCATTTCAGTTTGATGTACTTTCTTCTAGAACAAGTTATTTACTGCTTGTGCTCCCTTTGGGAAAATATAAATATTCTGGAATATATTCCTTTGCTACATCCCTTCCCAT
Source organism: Vicugna pacos (assembly GCF_048564905.1). Lineage (NCBI taxonomy): Eukaryota > Metazoa > Chordata > Mammalia > Artiodactyla > Camelidae > Vicugna > Vicugna pacos. The sequence goes on along the minus strand of NC_132992.1, from coordinate 40,629,102 downwards.
TAACATTTCCCTTAACTACCTGGCCAGGTGAGGAGGAAAGGAGAGACGGAGGCACAGCAGGGCTCGGATGCAACTCCTCTCCACTCCCTTCGCTACTGACTGTCGCCCTGCTATTCTCAGCACCCTCCTTTTCCACTTCCCCATCCAGGAGGAAGGGGACATAGGGTGACATTTGACTCTGTAGTGTCACACACCAATAACACCAAACCTGTGCCTTCCTTTGGTGTTTCATAATGACATTAACTGTGCAACGAGCTGGTCTTAAAGCGGGCCCATGGAAGCGGAAGGGAGCTGTTTACTGACTTATAAAAAAACATCTGATGAAACTATCTGCAACTAAAACCTTTTTATTATATGAGGAGATGTAAACCAACAAATAAAATCGCTCTATTCTTTGATTCAAATGTTAACTTTCACCCCAGCATACAGCATTGTGATATATGAGCAAGTAACATGAGTTCAAAATGTCACTCCCATAAGCCTGATGTTCATTTACTCAGTAAATATGTCTCGACTATCCACTATATTCCAGGGACTCAGATGGCACTAAGGAAATGACGAGAAACAAGAAGGGACATGGCCGTGGATTACAGCCTTCTGGATTTGTGCTGTGGCAAACAGAACCCAACCAAAAGCATAGTGCTGGTTATACCACAGCTGTTATCATATATTCTCAAAATGTCAAAATAGGGATGTCACTGTGTTCAAAGAGTAACCTGCCTAGCAGTAAAGTAACACACAGAGTGTATTCTATAAGAACACATAATAATGTTTATACACAGAACTTCATGAATCTAAAATGAAGAGACATTAGACGTTCACTACTTCCATTGAGAATTAGAGTGCAATTGTGCACAGGCCTTGGATTGGACATGTTTTAATTTGACGGTGTCCATTCCCTGGTTAAGTAAACATACATGTTGCCCACCCAAAAGGAGCCAAGTTTGTTGCTCTATCCCCTCTTCTTTGCAAAGAAAATCCTGATTTCCTTGGACAGATTATGTACCCATTTCCAGGAAATGAAAAATGATGGGCTTTAGGCCAATTCTCCTATATCTGTGATACCATATCTGTGCCTGCTCTAAGCTTAGGATGACCCAGTTCTGCCCAGTAAGACAAAGGGAACTCCCCTAGGAAGCTTCTGAGAAATATTTCACACTTCTTTACACTACCTCGAAAGGTGTAAGGACCAATGCTTGGAGCTGCAACAACCATTTTTCTACCATGACGTGACAGTCTTGAATGGAAAAGGCAATGCACTGGGGACGGCAGAACAGGAAAACAAAGAGTCTAGGTCCTGTCTGTAGCACCACTGCAGCACCTGGGCCAACCTACCCACACAGACGTCACTTACTTGGGCGATAATTAAATCATTATTCCTTAACCAACCATAGACTGCATACTTTATTATCTGCAGCAAAACATATTTTAAATGATTTATCTGGTAAGTTCTGTTTTAACTGATGTATCTGGTAAACTTCTGTTTTAAAACCACAGACAAGACCTTGCATAGTCAATATCACGGCGTCTTCTCAATGTTGAGACTTTTAAATGTTTTTGCTGAATGTTCCAAGCTTGAGAGAACCCTTGTCGTGAGTGCTCAGTACTGCGTGTAAGCCTAACACAGACAAACGGGGTGGGGGGAAAGGGAGTGACAGTGATGTGTACAGAGAAAGCACATGGGGAAGAAGACTAAACTGAAAGGAATGGGATACAGATGTGGTGGAACTCAAGTATTAACTACACTTCTGGAGAAAGAAATAATCTCTACGATTCAACCAGATGAGGGGAAGAGACCTGCTGTGTAAGAATGGGGATGATGAGAAGAAAAGAAGCCCGAGAAGTGCCCACAGAATGAACCCTAACTCATTTCTATAGTTTCAAATAAGCCCTCGTTTGGGGGAGAAAAAAAAACCCTCAAGTTGTTAAATTGCCCCACATCACACATCCCAGGAATGTGCAGATTTAATTACTGAGCAAGAGGGACTACCAGCAGCAAAGATGTTCTTCTTGGAATTTCAATGCAAAGCAAATGTACAGATGTTGGCATAAAAGCCAAACTGTCTGAAATGGAATGAAAGACAGAGGTCCAGAGAGAAGATAAGATGAGATAAAGAATTAAACATGCAATAAAAGAGACCATTACATGCACGGCATTGAGCTTGGACAGCCAATGCCTTTCGACACTCAGATGCTAGTAATGGTGACACATACGGGAAAAAAAAATGGGCAAGGGGACAGAATCAAACAAATACTACATTAAAACCGCTATCTCTGTGGGCAGGCTGTAAAAATCATATCATTCTCATTGAAAAATAATTCATTAAACTGCACCCCAGCAGGACGTACAGAACAACACACAGCACACGAAGACATTGAGCAGCAGGGGGCAATAAACTTTATAAAAACTATGAAAGCATGCAACAAAGCAAGCTAATACAAGGAGGAAACAATGGAAATGTCAGCCCAATTTATAAAATAACCATGTTAATACGTAAGTGCAAACACTTCAGGAATAACACACATGCTTATCCCATTAAAATGCACACTCTGCAAAACCACCCTTGAGATGTCAAAGCTGACCTGCTGCAGGGCTGCAAAATAAAAGCCAGCGGGTTGCTACATGGAAAGGCTGGTCCAGAGGGCTTCACACCAGGTAACCTACCAAAATGCTGTAATTGCTTGCAGGTATCTGAGACACTGCTCCAGTTACAGACACAAAGGTGAACTGAAAACAGGGCCACACACATCCCAGGACCAGTGACGTCCGAGGACACTGTAGCTGTAAGCTGGTAGGCTTGAGCAGCCTCACCTCTACCCCGGTTTCCCCCTACACTCCTGGGTGGTTCAATGAGGTGAAGCGACTTGGACAGCTGCTCCTGGGTAATGTACAGCTAAGGATCACCTCAAAATACCACAGAAGGTGACTATACACCCTGTCTCCAAACTGTTTCCCACTCTGCTTTCCTTTAGAATGTCAACTTCCTTCCCTTAAAAATTATTTGGGATTCCTTAGACTCATTATCCCTGTAAGGCCACTTAAAACACTAAAGATCTCTATGTAACACTTTACTAAATATTTAGTGATTGGATTTCCTTCTGCCACCCTCACTGGGTGAGGAGATGGAGAGCCGGAGGAGAGGTTGGACATTAGACCAGGGAAGAAAGGAAAAAGGAACATCTGGTCTCCCAGGGCCTCATGGCTGCCCAAGGATTGGTGACAAGATGCTAACAAACCAGAAGAGATGACTGAAATAAAAACAGAGTCTTGAAGATAAACTGTGCTTAAGAGGACTTAGTCTGCTTATAGTGATTCTGAAGCGGCCGAGATGAAACTAATGATAACTTCTTTAAATGAACTCTCATCTCCCCAAAATTATTTCCTAGCCTGCAAAGGCCTAACCGTGCTATATGGAATCTTCCTCACACCAACAATAGGTAGGGTGACTGAAGCAGAATCCAAGATAAGACACCTACAGAAACCAGGCGCCATTAATACCTGCCAACCTGACAAGCTTCGAGCACAGGCATATACCACTGTCCTTAATTGAACATGCATCCACCCAGTAAGTTTAACGAAAGAGCCGTTCTTTTAACAGTCAAGATCCATCCGTCCTCCCACCCTCCATTGCCCATCCCCATCTGTCTCTCCCTCCCTTTCCCTCTTTCTTCAGTTTACAGGGGTGCCACCCTATAGCATGTACAAATGTCCTATGTGTCCTTTAAAGTTTTTCCATAAAATCATGCCCAAGATCTTAAGCCTTCTATTTCTGCACCTCTCAGATTACAGAATAAAAAATAAATCATTTTAGCCAAATTCTGTTTTAAGATTCCTGCTGAGTTGAGACTTTAGATTTTGGGCTGGAATGAATTTTTATGGCCAAGTTATAAGCACCTGATACTCAGCAGGTGCCACTAAAATGTATAGTTCGGAGATTACATGTGGCTTCCCTCATTTCAAAACTTGATCTACTTGAAGATAATTTGTTTTTAAAACTGTCAAGCTATAAAAGCCACTACATTTCCTTTCACTAGCTTATAAAGATTAATAGGAGGTAACACATGCTTGTAAGATTTAGGTCAAAAAAAATTTGCCTATTTAAGTAGAGTTTGGCACACGAAAACTACATATCCTCAGCTGAAAACTGAGATCAAAGCTACCAATAAATAAAATATCTTTGAGATTTATTTGTTTTTTTTATTGTAAGATTGGAGGTGACAGTGTTGTGGCTCTCTCACTAGAAGGAACATTTTCACTTAAGATCACAAGAATGAAGCCATCTCTTCTCTGTTCTCTTTCTAGATTCCTTTCACAAGCCCCTTGAGCTAACAGTTTCAACATTATTCAGATAAACGCTGTAAGAAACCACACCTAGCAAAACTGTATCTGCAGAGTTAACACATTAGTACGCGCAAGTATAATTTCACAGAAACGACCAAGAAAGGTTTAGGTTTTATGATTAAAAATTTAGGGAAACTTAAGAAGACTGTCCTGTTCCTTTCACCAAAACAATGTGTTTAGGTACTTCCTTGGTTTCCCTTTTAACCTATAAGTAACACGCAAGCTATAGTGTGAAATCTTAACAACTGGTATATTAACAAACTATCAAATGTTTAACTTCACAAAATGAAAACAAAAAACTTGCTACCTAAGAAGAAAGAAGTTAAACGAATCATACACAAACACCATAACTCAACTCTGATATCAACTCTCTGCTGTGTGACCAGTGACACATAAAATGACCACAGCTAGTCCTCTGTATTTGTGGGTGCAGAACCTGCTGACACAGAGGACCAGCTGTCCTAGGCCATTTTATAAAAGGGACTTGAGCAGCCGTAGATTTTGGTACCCATGGGGTCCTGAAACCAATACCCCACAGATACCAAGGGGCAACTGTATACTCTTTCATTTAGGAGATGGAGACCAATTCTCTTACTACTAGAACAAAAGTTAACTAAAACTGGAAAAAAAAAAAACCACCCAAACCCAGTCACCCCCCAAAAGCTGCCCAACCGTGGGATGGAAAGGAAATAGTTAAGCCTTTTGACTCTTGCTCACGAACTATCATGACTTCAAATTCTGCATGCTGATACTCTGGACCGTCATCTTATGTCCTTACTTAACTTGGATAGCCCAAGGTATTCTATTCATATTTTATCATTTTATCTGTCTATGTTAACTTTAAATTCTGAAGCACACACACAGACACACATTAGAATTCCTTAAAACAAGGATTCAGGGACAAATCTATAGAAAGAACTGAATTGTTAGTTTGATGGGAATTCTATTCATTAGGAAATTTTAAACACAAATCTGCTTGATTTTTTCCCCCACCCAATTAGACTAAAACCTTCCTGCTGATGATTTATTTATGTCATTTGACAGGACTAAAATCAGCCTGTCTCGAAATTTTGCAGCCATCCATGCTTTTTCTAATAAGAACTAATTTTACAAGGTCCTTTCTGGCCAAGAAACTTTCAACCACCATAAACTAGTCAGACACAATACAAGATGATTAGACCAGAGTATATAGACTATGTAGCATAAACTGCCAGTGGAACATTACAGCACGCTTCATTTTAATCATGTAGCTTTCATCTTTTTTGAACACCCTTTTAGCATCTCTTGAAAAAAAAAAAAAGAGACTCTGAAAAAGCTGAGCTGCTGTTAAACACTGTAAGCTGATGCTGCTACACTGTGCTTTGCCCCACTGCTTCCCCACCCCCGTGGGAAAAAAAAAGATCCCACTCAATACTTTAAAGTCTAATAACTGTGGTCTTAAATGAAACAGCACACTATCTTCAGTTGAAAGGTCAACTAGAATCAGGATTGAAACATAATCATGTCCCATGTTCGGATTTATCATTATTATGGTAACATATTTAGTATAACAATAATAAATACATGGTGGGCTAGCAGAAAACCTGATGGCATGTGCTATCATACAGTGAATTACAGAGTTAATTTATGTTAGGCCAAACACAATACAATTAAAACAAAATTCTACATTACTGGTGGCACAAAATGTTTGGTCAAACACAACTTAAACAAAATTCTACAATAATAATGTCACACACACACACACAAATTAAGTGAAATAATTTTGGTGACTTCCCTGAAGGCGCCTGCAACAATACAGTTTACGTTATATCTTAATATAAATGAAGAAAGATGTATGAGTTTCACAATATGCATTTCTCAGAAAGCCTAATGTTAATTCTTAAATTTTGCCTATTTGATGGCCATGCTGTCGGAGAAAAGAAATTCTTGTTTTAACATAGATGGCTTTTGTGATTGTATGGTGAGTTAGAGCTTTTTCATCTCCTCAATATGCAATTAGAAAACAAATTTGAATTTTTAAAAATCATTTCAGTACGATTAATTTTATTTTTCTTGTTTAAGATGTATAAAGTACTATGTCCTCATAACCATAAAATACTAAAACATATAACAGTATTTACACTTATAACATAAGACTCAATCATCTTACTACACAGATGTAAAAAACAGAAGTTCAGAGAAGGTAAGAGATTTGCCAAAAATCAAACAGCTAGCTAGCAACTCAATTCCAGGTCTTCTGATTTTCAGGCCAATGCGCCTTTCATTTCTTCCTCAGAAAAAATGAAAAGAAAAAGATTTGAAAGAAAAGCATGCCATATTCGAGTATAAGTTGTGATGCACAGTATACCAAAACATGCATAAAAGATGTGGTAACAGCATAGACAAAGGACGATCTCCATGGATTAGGAATCAATGGATTTTGACAAAAGACTCAAAAGGATCTCTCCCCCTAAGCCATAAATATTTAATTATTTATTTTAAGAGATGGGACATCATAATTCTTAGCTAGAAAGTAAAGAGAGGATGGGTGTTAGAAGACAGCTCTTAGAATAACTATTCAGAAGGGACATTTACATCTAAGAAGCAGACAATAACAGGTTGATTCTGTTTTATCTTCAAGCTACCAAGTTTGCTCCTTACAAGGCTCTTTCTTCAGTTCTAACCAGTGCAATAAGGCAAGAAAAAGACATTAAAGCCATTGAGATTAGAAAGGAATAATTAAAACTGTCTTTATTCATGGATGACAAGATTCTCTATGTAAAATATCCTAAGAAAGCCGTAAAATAATTTTAGAAATACTACACAAGTATTATTTCTAAATAAATTCTAAAAAAATAAACTGCTTAGGAACAAATTCAACAAAAGAATTACAATATCTGTATGTACACTGAGAACTACAAAATATTGCTTAGAGATATTAAAGATGACTTAAATGGACTGATATGCCATGTTTATGGTTTAGAAGACTCAATACTGTTAAGACAGCAATTTTGTTCAAATGGATCTCAGTGAATTTCTATCAAAATTGTAACAGGCTTTTTCATGGAAACTAACAAGTTTATCCTAAAACTTATATGGAAATGTAAATGAGCCAGAATAGTTAAAGCAATTTTTTTAAAAAGGACAAAGTTGTAGGACTTACACAACCTGATTTCAAAACTTATTTCAAAGCTACAGAAATCAAGAAATGTGGTAATGGCATAGGATAGACACACATACCAATGGAACAGAAAAAAAGCCCTTACATACATGGTCAACTGAATTTCCAACAGAAGTGTCAACACAATTCAACAGGGAAAAGATAGTCTTTTCCACAAATGTTTCTGGAACAACTGGATGTACATATGCCTAAACAAACAAAGACACTTACACTATGCATGAGAATTAGCTCAAAATAGATCACAGACTTTAAGAGCAAAACTATAAAATTCTAGAAAAATACGTAAGGGAAAATCTTTTTGACTTCAGGTTAGGCAAAGATTTCTATATATGACACTCAAATATCCTCCATTAAAAATATGATAAAATGGACCTCAGTAAAATTAAAAATCCTGTTTTTAAAGAAAATGAACAAACCACAGACTAGGAGAAAATATTTACAAATCATAAATCTGATAAATGGCGTGTATCTAGAATATACAAAGACCTTTTATAATTCAATAAGTCAGGAAACCCAATAAAAAATGGTTAAAATATTTGAATAGAATTTCACCAAGAAGAGATAAGAAGGGCTAATAAACACATGAAAAGATGCTCAACATCATCAGTCATTAAGGAACCAGTGGTAGGCAGAAGTCCAAGATGTCCATATGTGCTATATAACCATTTCCTTTAAGTATGGCCACTACCCGTGAATATGATGGCATTTCACTCCCATGATTATGTTGAATCATATGATAAAAAGTGGAGAGATTTTGCAGCTGTAACGCAGATTCCTAACCAGTTGACTCCGAGTTAATCGAAAGGGAGATTATTCTGAATGGGCTTGGAGTAATCAGGTAAGCCTTTTTAAAGAGGCTACAGGTCTTCCCTGAAAGAGATTCAAAGTGAGAAAGAGTCTTTTATTAGCCTTGAAAAAGCAAACAACCATGTTGTAAACTGCTTCTGGAGGGGGCCACAGGTCAAGGACCACTGTAGGGTGTTCCCTAGAAGCTGAGAGAACCTCAGCTGACAGCCAGCAAGAAAGTGGAGACTTCAATCCTACAACCTCGAGGAGCTGAATTCTTCCAGCAATCAGTGAGTTTGGAAGAGGACCACAAGCCTCATATAGGAATGTGGTCCCAGACAACACTGATTTCAACCAGGGAGACCCTCAATAATGGACCCAGTTAACCTGTATTCAGACTCCTGACCCACAGAAACTGGATAAAAATTTATGTGCTTTAAGTTGCTATGTGTGTGGTAATATGTTACACAGCAATAGAAAATTAATAAAGACATAAAACTGCAATGAGATACTGCAATGAGACAACACTGCACAATCCAAAAAACTGAAACTGGCTATTAAAAAAATAAATCAACCCTGAAATGAACATATGCTGCTGGTGGGAATGTAAAATGGTCTAATCCAATCACTTCAGAAAATAATTTTTGCGTTTTCTTTAAAAATTAGACATGCATCTAACATACAACTTAGAAATTCCACAACTATGTGTCTACTCACAAGAAATGAAAACATGTTTCCAAAGACTTGTCTGTGGATGTTCATAGCAACCATATTCAAAATAGCTAAAATCAGAAACAATCCAAGTATCTGTTAACTGGCAAATAAATAATACATAGTATATCCATGCAATAAACTAATACTTAGCAATAAAAAAGAATTAACCATAGATACACACAACTTGAAACAGACTCAAGAACACTGTATTAAGGAAAAGAAGCCAGGCACCAAGGACTACACACTGCATGACTACACTTACAAGAAGTATCTAGAAGAGGCAGAACTATACGGAGAACCAAAAAGCTGACTGGTGTTTGCCTGGACTGGAGGTGGGAACAGGGATGAGTGGGCGTGAGGGAACTTGCCATGACGATGGCCCTCTTTTCGAAGTGGGTGGTTGTGATGGTCACATAATCTGAAATTCACTAAAAGCCATCCATCTGCACGCTTACAGTTGGGTGGATGGCATGGTATAGAAAGTATACTTCCATAAGGTATAGTGCCCTTTCGAAAGTGGGAAAAAAAACACTAGAAATAGGGGTGCAAAGTGGGATGCTTTGTACCATAAAAACGCAAAGTGAACCTGCCATACCTACTTTTCAAATATTTCTAAATATTCAGATGTCAAACACTGACTCAGTGACAATCCCACTTTTCAACCCTGTCTTATTCCTTTTCAACATTAAGAAGTTATCTTCTAATCCCCCTGGCTATGAAATTTCTCTCCCATTTACATTGTACTTCTGATTGAAAATTTTCCAGCAGAGAATTTTGACACATGTCCTATCTAAGAGAAGAAGGTAACAGCAAAGTCCTATCAGGCTATGTCTCCTTCAAAACCCCTTTACCTACAACTTTTCTCATTTGTTTTCAATTGCTTCCCAAAAATGGACTTAAAGTCATGCCAGCGTTCATACACTGGTATTAATTAGAAGTGATGCAGATTTAAAGCTCTATGTCACATCTAGAATAGTATGGGTTTCTGGAATCCTGACAAATTTCCTTTCTTTTAGGCAAATGAACATTCTTTGACCTTCTAACAAAAGGAAACAACCAAATCAAAACTGTTGCCAAGAAACTGACCCAAAAGATTACTCAAGAAGCAAATCAAGTGAGAAAATAAAAGCAATAAATTACAGTGGCAGCTGTTGGGGATATTTCCTATTAAAGTCACTTTTAATGAGCATGTTCATATATATATTCCAATCAACCTCTTAACTATCTGGAGGCTTTACTCAATAATGATATAGAACTGAATCCATCCAAATGAGTATATGCTCTCAAGGACCCTTTCACCCTCAATGCAATATACTCTCAGGAAAAAAGTTTGTGTTGGAGTCTTGCTCTGTCAGTTTAAACTTTCAGAAACCTTGAGATAGGTCACAATACTGCTCTTAGCTCCAGTTTTCATATTTTAAAAATAAAATTAATAATAATATTACCTGACCAACCTACTTCATAAATTTTACCTAAAGAACAAATTAAACAACATAAGTAAAAGTGTTTCATAAACTCAAGTAAAACACAAAAACCAGCTATTTAGAAAACAGTAAATGAAAAAGATGTTGGACTTCTTAAACATCCTTTTGCTAATTCCAGGACAAGTGCAGGATTTCCTTTACCAAGGCACAGCAGTCACACGGATTCATATGTTTGCTTCAAGGAGCGCAAAGCATATATACATATCATCTCACAGATCTTCATCAGATCCCCTACGTGAAAACTACTGTTCCTACTGAAATAGTGAAACCACTCGAAAACAAAAGTTAAATGACCAGTCGCAGGGTCATGGAAGCACACCAATGCTCCCCTCCCTCTTCAAGCAGGACTACAGAGGCCCTGGGAATGGTGCGCGTACTGAGACGTCAGAGGTGACAGCCCAGATTTGTATTTCATGTTTTTTGTACTATCTGCTTAGTAATTGCAGGAGGTATCATTCTTCTTCTTTCTTTTGTTATCTTTACAGACAGAGACCGTGTTGAAACAGTAGGGAAAGCAATGCAATGCCAATAAATATACTGCCATTAACTTGGAGGTCATTACCAAGGAGAGGTCTTTTATTGTTTGTTTGAGAAAGAAGCTGCATAGTTCAGTAGGCAGCCAGAGCGAACCCATGTTTGCTTGGCACCTGGGTCCTAGTGAAACAATTCTACTGACTTGTCAACAGGCATGATGCCATGCAGCCATATGGGTGCACAGAGATGCTGCCAAGTGTTCATGTAGGAGAATCAGAAGCGTTTGTTGAGGGCAACAGTCCCAGTGTGGGACATCCAAACAGCTGTCTACCCTGAGAGTCACACGCCTGTGGTTAAGGGGACGTGACATGGTTAATCTAGGCTGGATTAATTTTAAAACATAAAAATCAGCTTCCTTGGCCCCAAATGGTCAGTTGGGTACACGAGTGAATCATCAAACAGTATACTCTCCTCTCTATTTGCCTTTCTTCCCCTAAAAATCATGATGTATTTCTATTTAATGGCTTTCCAAGGTGTCTAACTACATTCCATGATACTGATCAAATACTTGAAAAGAAAAATAGTCTTCATAAATCCCAGTAACCTGCATTCTTAATCTGAATTTTTGAGAAATACGGCCATATTTATCTTTGTAAAGATAAGATCATTACGGTGAAAGGCTGGTAAACTTATTTTAGTCAGAGGTCAAACTAAACAGCTGAACCACACTAAGAAACTTATAAATAAACTCAGTTTGGGAAGTTTACAACTTCCCACATAATACTTTTGTACAGGCTTAAAGTTCAGTGTATATAGAAGCTTTAATTACTTAAAATTGAGGGGAAGGCTTGTTCCTTGAAAGTTTTATGTAACACCACCAAAGATCTCATTTACATACTCAGTGCACGAATCATGGGCTAAAATACATTCAGGAACGAGAGCTGTCTAGGAAATTAGAGAAGGGAGAGGATTATTTCCAGGTCTCTAAAAATATTATTAGGACAAGTATTTCTTTTTGGGGGTAGTATTACCATAGGGCAGAAAACTGGACATAAATATATTCCAAGACTGAAGAACTGTGAGTGAGGCACACCCATACAGGTAGCAAAGAGTTTATTCCGCAGAGTGTCTCTGTGCCTTATGTGAGGTTATGTCACTCACCCAAAATGCAGATGAGGTTAATAAACCTGAAAAACGCCTCTGAAGGGTCAAGAGTTAGCACAGAGTCCCGGGACTATATCCACAGAGGAACCCTTCTGTCCTCTACCAGATTCTGTTCACGCTTAGTTTATATATAATTCCAACCAATTGAGGTGTCGAAGCTAAAAGCACATCGGAAGCAGCAAAGGGAGATCCAGAAATGCTAACAGCAGAGAGGAGTTATAGTTGACAGTAAGGGAAGAATGAAAGATGGGGGAGAGATAAACAGCAGGGGAAAAAGATCCTCAAAATGCACTATAATACGGGCCAATTTGGTACACAGTTAAAGCAGGTCTCACAGTCCAATGGTCCCTGAGGACATCACACCATGTTATTTTCATGGTAATGAAATGCATACATAATAATGCTCCTAAGTCATAAAGAAAAGGCTCAATTATCTTCCACACACACACACACACACACAAAGTCTTTTCAAAATGATTTAAATAAAAAAGAAAAAGTTTGGTGATCAAAGAATAGACCCCTTTTATCCAAAATAATTTCCTTTAAGTTTCAGATAGCTGAAGCTTTCTTGCACATGTACTACATTCATATGTATAAATTATGTACAACTTTATAGCCTTAAAAATGTCTGGATACTGATGAGATCTTACCCTGATAAGATGATTCCTGATTTACAAGCTTGGATTTCAAGAGTTACGATGCAGCATATAAAACGTTATTATAAATTTCAACTCACTGCTACCCTTAGTACTATACCAGTTTGAGGAATGTTTTATCTCCTTCATACTAAATCATCGAAATGTAAATAGTTTAAATTTTGGCAACTTTTGTTTCCTCTCCTCCACCTCAAGCTTTAAAATGTATGCCTTCATTAGAATGCTTTCCTCCTTCACGCCGGCAAATAATTAATTATTCTTCATAAATAAGTAAAATATCTCTTTACATGTAGGTCACTGCTCAATAGAAATTACAAATTGCAGGCTTCTCTCTTTGTCCTCACAAACAAATAAATCCAGGAAAAACAGACTCTTTGAATAACCTTTTACATAAAATTCGACTCCCTGACCCTCCAAACTGAATGTTAAGTGACTATCAATTTATTTGGCGGCCTCTGAGAAAGCCTGTGGAATATGAGATGTCTAATAACTATAAAAGCACCCCTATGAAGACAGAAAAGCGTTTTTAGTCTTATTCTATACTTTCAGATACTTAGTATACAGTGAATGGAATTATCCTTCCAAGTAATTAAGTCACAAATTGAAGGAATTATGAACCTAAACAGAGTTTACAGAACCATAATTAGGCCATTAAAAGAGCCACCGCTGAGTGCACATTGTATGCCTACCTTCCACCTGCCGCTGGCGTTATCTCATTTAATCCTCACAACGGCTCTGTGAGAGTGACTTGCTCAGGGTCACACAGGAAGCACATGAAAATCAATCTGAAGACGATTCACTCACAGAACAATGTTTTTAAGAACCAACAAAATGAAAGGGGTGGGGGTGAAGTTAGAATATCCATGCTGTGTGGGTTTTATTTACTCAGTTAAACATTTATATTGCCAAATATGAGCCAAAGCATTTACCAGGAATAATAATAAAAAAAAGCTCACTCTCATCTAACAGTAACACACACTAATGTAAAGCTTAATATGTTCCAGGCATCCTTTTAAGTGTTTCTGTCTCTCTCTCTCACTCACTCACACACTCTTTATTTCATATTAATAGCAAATAGGAAAAAAGGCTTACTAATAATATGCTCTGTTTAGAGCTACCCAGTGGTTTCCCATCACACTTAGAATAGAACCCAACTCCTACCATGTTCTGAAAGGCCCACGTGATTGTGCCCCTGCCTGCCTAGCCACCCTCATCTGAGACTGTCCTCCCACTTCCTCCACTCCAGCCCCACTGGGTTTCTTTTTTAAAACACTCTGCTCCTGGAAAAAACCAAGTTAGTTCCCACCTGAGAAACCTTGTGATTGTTGCTCCTCTGGACTCCTGGTCTGCAGACTTGCTGTGGCTGGCTCCTCATCCAAGTCTCAGACCAACCGTCAACGGAGGGAGGCCTTCCTTGTTCACCCTGACAAAAGTGGCACACCTGCCCCTCCCAGGTTACCTCTACCACCTCACCCTGCTTCATGTCTTCATAGTACCTAACCCTACCCTCACATTCATGTTGTTAGTGCATTTGCTTGTTTACTGCCTGAGCTCCCCCACCCCACGGCAGAAATAAAAGCTTAACGAACAGGGCTTGTCACATAGCACACACTCAGCAGTGTCTGTGAATGTGTTTAATTCTTAAAGCAAACAGCAAAACATCATACGTGAGCTTGTCAGTTTAGGGGGTTGTGAAGGCACCATTTGCCTGAGTTTTCAAACATAAAGCAATAAAATTAACGCCAAGACGACAGTTAAAAAAAAAAATCCTTGTATGTTTGGGCATTAGATAACATTATTAAAACCCTTGGAGTTAAACATACAAATTAGAGGTATTTCAAAAAATTTTAAGTGGACAGTGTAGAAAACTTCATGTCAAAAGTTGTGGGACACAGCTAAAGCAGTACTTAGAGGAAAATGTATACCTTTAAATGCAAATTTCAGGGAGCTCAAAAATTTACAACAAATGAGTAACAGAAGCAGTTAGGGAAAGCATATTTGGGAAAATCTGAAGGAACAAAAAATTAAGTTACCTTTATCTTATAAGCACAAATAAGTGAAACAGAAAAAAATTGGGAAGACTAGTGAATGAAACTATTTTTAAAGAATAATGGACAATAAAAAGAACATGCAGGTATGTGTATGTAACCTGTGTAAGAAAATATGAACATATCATCCAAAAATAAAAAAAAAGAAGCAATAACTACAGTCATAAATGAAGCTTTAAAAATGAGGAGAGTCTGACCTAGGGTCTTCCAGATCCCTACTCAGGTCATTTCAGTTGCACCCTTTTTTCATCATGACATGGTAGCTCAGTGTCACCATTAAAAACCAGGGTCTGTCCCTCCTTTAAAAATTTTAAATAAACTTTTCATGTTCCATTACATTTTTGTAAACAAACTTATGTCAACTAAGCTATTAAAGTAATATCCACTATGTTTTTTTTTTTAGTGACAAAAGAATCGTAGAAAATTTTGAAAACACAGGATACCCAAGCATAAATTAGAAACCCACTACACTCCCAGAGGTGGTTCACTGAGTGGCTGGAGACACAAAACCAAAGTAACTGGCAGAAGAAGAAAACCGATGACCGGTGAACTCATAATTATACCAACACAACACTGGTCGGCATCCTTTTGCGGTGCACTGACTGTTTTGCCTTTATTTCTCACAGGTCCTCTGCGTGCACGCTCCAGTCCAGCTCACCCTCGGTACAGTGTCTCCTCAACACACACGGTGCTATGGTGTTTTTATGCTTCCATTTCTTTCACTCACCTGGTTGTTTCTGCATGTGTTACCACCCCCTCATCTCTACTGTTCAAATTTTACCCCTGCCTATAAAAACCTTCTCCCTTACTTCTTAGTTAAAAGCAATGTCTCTCTTTGGGCATCCTTCTAGCCTGCTCATGCCTGTGCTATGGTCCTGGCAGAACTGCAGTGTATTTTTCTCGCATGATTGTTTCCTTAATATTGGCTTTAGCTTTCCTGTGCTGTAACCCAGAGGAACAAACCACCTCATATGTATCTTTCACTTCTCCACAGTATCTAGCCTAGCATCAGGTTTTATAGCAAGCCAGGATTTTAAGGAATGTAACCTCAGAACCTCAGTTTCCTCACATATAACCTGGGAGCTAAAAACTGTACCTAACTTCTAGTATTTTGAGAATTAAATGACATTATGTACATTAGCAGAGTGCCTAGCATATAATAAGCAATCAATATGATTTGCATTCAATAAATGGTACATAAAATAATACCCTAACCTTGGATGAAGAAAGATACAGAAACCTTTCAAATATTTTAACAGGTAAGTATGCCAGGGTTGGCCACTAGCAAGTGATGTCCATACGAACGTTTTGCCAGACTGCCTGGATTCCATAAAGTGCCACCAATTTTTAAACATGTCATCAATTTACTACCAGCTCTCCTGGAAATTAAAAAGAAAACCTATCATACTAAACATATACATCAATTACAAGACACGTTTTCCATTTCAGAGACATTTCAAATTGCAGAAACACAGCAGTTTTCGTGCCAAGTTCCTCTCCTGTTTTGTGACACTCGCCAGTCCTTTGCACACACACCCCCATCATCCTGGGGATAACAGGCAGCACCCAGCACCACCGTGACAGGCACACCTGCTACCGCATTTCTTTACAGACTCAGTCTCTCTGTAAAGCTCTGCACCCTGTCCTCACCACCGCATGAGAATCAATTCTCCACATGGCTCCAGAGAGCATGCTTCCCACCGGACAGCCTTCCTCTTCATCTTCTTTCAGAGTTCTCCAGCATGCCAAAGTTCTGACCACTCCTCTCTCAATTATTCCCTTACTATACTCCTACTTACATTAACAGCTTGTATTTTCACAGAGCGTTTTATAACTTGCAAAGTATTTTCACATATAATAATCCATTTAATTTTCATACCCAAAAAAATTCCTCAGGAGGTGAAAACAGGCATAAATGTATTCCCATTTCTCACTGAAGAGATGGAAACCCAGAATGGTTTCCCTGACTGGTCAAATTTTACAGCACTAAGGTGCTAAGACTATCCAGGTGCCACGAGTCCACATACAGTGCCTCTTGTTTGAAAGTTCGCTTTCACCTCATTTTACCTCACGGTGCCTCCTGCATTCTATTCTGCACTTATGGTTCCCCCCATTGACTTCTGCCTCCCCTCAAAGCCTGACCTGTTCAGGCTCAGAACACTTCGTCCCTCTACTTCTTACCCATGCAGTTACCGCAGCTTCAGGCTTCAAATACAACCTCTGCACAGAAAAGCCCTGATCTCCAACCAGCATGACCGCCTCTCATCTCCCACTCTGTCTGTAGGTTTCCATTCACATATCTGTCATCACATTAAATTAATGAAATGTGCCCACTGGTCAAAAAAAGAAGCCAACTCCACGAAAGAGCAAAAAGACCATCTTACTGTCTAACCATGGGGAAAAACAGAAGATTTCATCCTAATCCTGAGTATCCTGAATGTCTAAGGGAACTTTTTTCTTCCCTTGATCAGTCATTTCAATGGACATCAATAATAAGTACACTTGGAAAGTGGGAGTCTATAATAAAAAATAACCTGAAATCTTAGAGAAGGATCATCTTTTGCCATTAAATTTGTGCCTAGAACTCTTCTAACTGTTCTGGGGTCCACTCCTTATCTAGCTAATATTGACACACCAGCATGTGGTCAAAGGTGCAGTCAAAATATTTAAGCACACATGCTGACTATATCCAGTGGGTATGGCCATCCAGAGGACACAGGTAAATGCCACCCGAGCCCATGCCAATGTCACTAACTCAGTATCACCCCAAAGACTTCAACTTCAGGACTAAGCAAACAGCAACAGTGATGAACTCTAATATCCATGACTTTCAGAATCACAGACACGTCACATCTTTTGAGATTTTAAAAAGAACCCTGTGCCAGGAATCTGTATCGTTCTAAACCATTGTTCTAAATGTGACCGTTGCAAACTTACACCGAAAAATACTCTGGAGTTCTCAAAACTCTCGGAAGCATCGAAGAAGGGCACCAAAACAAGCCACGTACACTACTCTAAAACTTACAACTGACGTTCCTTATCTGTAGCTCAACATTTGGGAGCCATCGTTAAATGGCTGGCAAAAGTTAAGGAAATAAGAATCTCTAGTATTTCATTAAGGTCTCTAGCTCTATGGAATCTTATAGCATAAAACGAGTTCTTAATGACAATACAATCCCGGCAGATAATCAGAAGACTTTCACAATAATAAAACAGGTTAGCTTACAAAACGTCCCATGTTCGCCTCATCATAGGATACTACTTAGGGTATATAATCTTGAAAGGGCAATCCGATAATCCCACTAGAAGCAATTTTGTGCGCTACTAGTGCTGAAAAGTCAATTTAACTTTCCAGCTTTATAAGACTTTGTTATTGCTATTGTTAATTATTTCTCATTTAATGGGAAATTGGCAACAAGGTCCCCGACTGTCATTTTAAATCTGCAGTAATATCATGTGAAGCTTTTCGTCCTTATTCCCAAGTCCTGGATTATCAGAGTTAAATGGCAGATCCGGCGTTACAAAAGCTCAGGGGCAGGCACTGTTACACAAATTGCCAATTCAATTAACAGTGTGCAAATGCTCCACTGGCAGACTGCAGGAAGGACAGCCATTTTGGCAAGTGTCATTCCTAATTTATCAAACTGTCAAACCTTCCACTCAGGTGCCTGCGGTCACTGTCTGCTTCTTAATGCTACGTTGTAAAAGCTGCAGGAACCGTTCTTGTAGCTTGACAAGGCACAATACTCAAAACTGATTTTAAAATCAAATGTACAGTTGTCTTAATTATTCTCAGTATAAATGATGTTTTAATTACAAAAACAGAGTGGGAATATTAAATCGGGACTGGATGCTAGGTTTACGCAGGAAGCAGAGAACGTGTTACCTGTCCTGAGAAGTAAGAGGGACAGGACAGTTTATACCATGGCATTCTTAAATTTTACTAAGTATCTGCATAAGCCTTTTGTCTCCCAAATTTACACACTATTAATTCTTAATGCAGATTGAGTGATAAGCTTTTCTCCCTGTACTTGTTCCCATGCCTTAGAGATGATCATGACGAGTGATACAGCAAGTGATGCCTGCGTCCTCGGAGCACTTTCCCTTCGCTCTGGTTTCAAGTGCTCACAGTTACACAATTCCTCATGGACTGACGTCCCATTAAAATTCTATAAAAGGCAAAGCAAACCCAAGTGTTACCATCTTCCACGCACTCCTCACTCCTCAGTTTAACAACTATTTATCGAACAAAACACTGTACTCAGTGCCTGAGAGAGAAGAGGTAAAAAGGTGCCTGGCACCGGTCTGAGTATTTCAGCAAAAACCTCCCTCTGCTACTTTTTAGACGTTCTTGATATTCAGCAGTCAACCACTTTTCTCAGAATATAAAAAGGACACTCTGAACATGGGGGCAAGAGCTTCTTTGCATTATGAAGGTAAACATAGAAGGGGAAGAAACAGCCTCTGCCTTTCAGGAGGTTAAGTTTTCATAGAGAGAAGTGATAGTGTGGTCCCAAGGATCGGAAGAAGCACTTCACTTTGTGGCAGAACTTCTCATTCATGGTCAGTCAGAAAAATCTTTTATGACTTTTATCACGTGGGTCAGATACACAAATAGGCAGAAAGGGCCTGTATCTCCACGGTCAGAACAGAACCCTGCCTGAAGCATGGGGCGTCTTACCCCAAAACACCTCCTCTACAACCTGAAATTCCACCACTACCTAGTCATTCCTTTGGATCTATGCAGCTTTATGTTTTCAGTTTCAACTAGTATGGTTTTACCCATCAAGTATTAATAGCTTATAGGAACTTTGAGTATGGGATTCAAGGAGCATGGACAGGACAGTCTATGGGAATGGGAGTAAAAAGACAAGACGTTGAGCAAAAGGGCAGGAATGAGAGAGAAAGCCTTCGATGGCAAACAGCCTTCTTTAAAATTTTGTTTTAAAAAACTTTTACCTTTATCTATGTATTTACATGTGTGTACATTACGTACACAGTTATACGGTACAGTTAACAAGGACATAATTGCTCTTCGAGAATGCCAAAAGCAGATTTGAATACCAAGCTTGTAAGATGGCCACCAGCTTACAGACTGAAAAACAAAGCCAACCACTATGGTTTCCATTACCATGAGCACATCAACCTGGGCAGATGCATGGTGTCAGAAGGGGGGTCAGAAGCACTGCACAGCATGAAGCCCCGCTGGCATGGCATTCACTGAGAGACATCGTGATTTTATCACTGTCAGTAATTTTCATCACTCTTGGCAAAATGTCATCAATACACCTTTAGCCAAGTGCATGTATCTCCCCGGCACTCTACTGGGGAACCCTACAGGAAATCCCTGTGCTCAGAGGGCTTCTATTTCCCACTACTCTGCAAAGCAGCCCCATCTCTGACAAGGCCAGGCCCCTTGCTCCCGCACGAAACCTAGCTGGCTCATTCTTCACTCTTGCAGGCTTGTCAGCTGTCTCTGGAATGCCTGCTCCCCCTTACCTGTCTAAATCCTACAGATCTCAAGGCTCATCACCTAACTTTTGTTTGTAGGACTAGTAATGATGCTGGGGCTTGCTGTGTCTTAAGGACACTCCAGTTACTGGATAGGATTATTTATATATCGATTTATGATACATCCACTAAAGAAATAATAAAATAAAAATAGTAATAGTGATGAATAGCAGGGGCTTCCATTTACTGAGCATCTACTTTGTGCTCAGCTGTCTTGCAAGAGCTTTACATGTATTAACACATCACCACCCATGCAGAGGCTGGGCCAATCATTATTTCCGTCATATAGTTAAGGAACTGAGGCAGAGGACTGCCAAATGAGCTGCTCGAGGTCACCTACCTAGGAAGTGACAAAGCTAAGCGTCAAACCCAATTTGGCTTCACTGGCCCTGCTTTCTTTCTGCTGTGCTATTATGTCTATGGACATGAATTACATTAAGCCCCAAGTTCCCCCAAGCAGAGTGTAAGGACCACTGTTCTCCTCTTATCCATAATGAGGATGGAGAATCTGAATAAAGGTGTCCCTGATGCAGGTTACCCCAGGAGTTACTGAGAAAAGCCAAAAAGATAGCCCAGTACACACTATTTCCCACTGTTTCCCAGCCCATACTGCCTCCTAAGGACAAATTCCATCCCACTTTGAGTCCTACCCTGTGTTGGTCAACTCTAGAGTGTCTATACGTCTCCACAGTCTTGCCTTGAAGTTATTTTGAACTAATTAAGCAGGACAGGCTCTAATCATTGGTTGATACTCCTTGCTATCTATTATTTACTTTTATTCCCCCATGAAGCCTGGTGTCTGGTAGGAAGTCTTTTATACTAAAATTTAATTACCTCTTCCACCCGAGGGGCAGTGTGCAAAACCCTGATAACAAAATAAATACATGAAGGTTAAAGAAACTCATCTTCGTGTGGTGCTTCACATCACCGGGAGAGGTGACATCCTCTGCAGTTTTCCACAAGTCTCCGCCGTTTGAGCGACAAAGAAAGAATTCAGCATGGAGGCACGAGCTGGAGAAGTCAAAAGACATCCTAGACTTCCTTGATTCAACCCTCTGAACTGTGGTTTCCTCATCTCGTCTGAGGTTTATACAATAACCTTCTATTTTACCAGTCATCACCCAGTTAACAAACACTAGTCATCAACAACTATACGTTTTCTTTCCCAGAAAGAAGTGAGATTAATTTCCCCAGTTAGATATGGAAACTAGTCTCAACAGACTACATCTGCCTCATGCATGTACTGAACATGTATTCTACGTGCTTCCTTTGCCATGTGAAGTGCTGTGGGTGACACAGATGTGAATGTCATGGTCCCTGTCCTCACCCAGCTTGCCATCTCTTGGGAGTGTCAAAGCACTTCCTCTGTCTACCTTCTCCTCTGTGGCTCCAACGGCATCATCTCAGAGGAGACTCATTACCTGCACAAGAGCAATGATTGCTCAACTAATCTGTTTCTCTTCCCTCTGTGATACCCTGCTACCAGAGTAATCTTCCTGAGAACACCCTTGAACCCCCTCCCAGTCAAAACCTTCTATGTGTCCTCACTGATGCCTGAAATGCACTCTCTAGGCAGTCATTCCAAGCCCCAAATTTCCAGCCCTGCATCTTACTCTTTCCTTACACATTCATGTTCTAGCCGCACAGGGCAACTCTTTCCTAGGTACACAGCGCTCACCTTTCTCCTCAAATGCTGTTCCCACTGTTCCCTTTCCCTAACGTGCTTTTCTGTTGCCCAACATCCTACCCTTCCTTTGATGGTTTCTCCAACCCTACATCCTCCACAAAGTCCCTCCTGATTGACCTCTCATAGTAGCAAGGAATCTCTTTCCCTTAAGCCCCACTCACTCTAGTCATACCTCCCTTAAGGCATTGGTCATATTCTGGGCTTGATTCATTCAGTCAGAAAACATTCACTGAGTGTTTACCATGCTCCATGTACTGGTGATACAGAAATCAAAAATAAAACATGCTCCCCAAAACTCATAATTTATCAGGAGAAGTAGACTCGTAAACAACTAACAAGTCACTGTGACAAAATGCTCTGTATGAGATTTCTCAACCTTGGCACTATGGACATTTTGACCCAGATAATTCTTTGTTGTCTGGGGCTGGGGGAGTGGTTCTGTGCATTATAAGATGTTTAGCAGGATTCCTGGCCTCTGCCCAGTAGATTCCAACAGCACCCCCAAGTTGTGAAAACCCCAAATGTCTCCAAGACTGCTCCCAGTTGAAAACCACTGTGTTACAGGATTTCACAAAGAATGCTGGAGGTGCACAGGAAGGCAGGCCTGGGAGCGTCTGCTTTACCAAGGAGGTGACACAGCTGGACCCTGAAGGATGAAGAACATCTGAGAAACAGGCTGGTGTGGAGCACAGCCAGGCCTTCGTGAAAGCACAGAGATCACACATCGAATGGTATTTCTGAGGACCTTAGAATCCAGCGGAAGCTGCATACTGATGGCGCAGAAGGGAAAAAAGAGAGGCTGGAAGGGGCAGGGCTTAATATTCTAACACATTCATTATATACCATCAGATCAATATGGTGGTACAACTAGAAAGGACCTTAGGAACTGACAAAGCTAATTTTCTGTTTTCCATGTGAAGCCCCTAGGAAGGAGGGAAGAGCAACCAGACTTGGGGCTCAATTTCTCCACTTCCTACGGTTTGTACACTTGAGTCAGCAAATTCCTAAGCTATCTCACCTGTGAAACAGAAATGCTAACAGTGCTACTGTAGAATTTTTTGTTAAGGATGGGTGACTAGCACCGTGCCCCCCACAGTTACTTACTGCACATCAGTTTCCTTCTCCCTGTCCTTCACAGGACTGAACTGTGCTGTGAGAGAGGGTAAGGGCTGCCGCTCACTCCTCAGTGCAGCATCTACACTCCAACACGTGGCAGAGTAAAGATGGCCGTAAATTCTTTGCTGCTTCTTCCATCAATCGGTGGGAACAGCAGCAAAGAAGGTAAAATAGGTAGAGTTTATTTCACCTTCCTTTGGGTCCAGACTGGCCTTGTGACTTGCTCTGACCAAGAGAAAGTGGCAGAAGGGACACTGTGCCAGCATCTGCCTAGTCTGCACGTGGCCAGGTCACTTCCATTTCTGTTCTCATGGAAGCCAGCTGCCATGCAGGAAGTCTCCGCAGCCTGAGACCGTCACTGTAAGAAGCACCCCAAACTATCCATGTAGAGAAGCCACATGCAGGAATACCTAACACTCTCATAACCAGTTCGCACGTGCCAGGTGAACGCTGACACACAGTCCCAGGTGAGACCAGCAGAAAAACTCTCCACCTATCCAAAGAATCATGAACAATATTAGATCATTGTTATTTGAAGCTACTTACTAGGGGGCCCTTTGTTACACAGCACAGATCACTAAAACAATTACATACAGTAAAATTGGTGGACCCAGCTAGTATTGGAGGCTTATAAATGTTGCTATTTATATAAAAAGATTATTTATATAAAAAAGGTTAAGTCAACAGGACTTGGAATAGCCAGAAAACGTGTTAGGAGATGCTGGACTTATGCTATAACTTGAAGGATATTTGGTTAATATTTTATTAAGAAAGCATGGAATCATATTTGTTCATGTTAACTTTACATTTTCCTCAACTATTATAAAATTTTCAAATGTACATAAACATTAAAATAATAGCAGACACTCCTCATTTCTCCCTGGATTCAATAATTGTTAATATTTGTCAATAGTTTCTCAGCCTACACACATGCACATGCAGTCTGGGGAAACATTTCTAGATCAACTGTAGACATCATGACATTTTAAAATTTTGGTAAACTATATGTAACATAAAATGTACTATCTTAACAATTTTTAAGTGCACGGCTCAGTATTGAATACATTTATATCGCTGTGCAACCGCTCTCCTGAATTCTCTTCACCTTGAAAAACTGAAATTCTATACCCACTAAACAGTAATTCCCTATTCCCCTGGCAAAGACCATGAATGTGACTACTCTAGGTATCATACAAGTGAATCATACAGTATTTGTCCTTTGTGACTGGCTTATTTTATTTAACATGATGTCCTCAAGGTTCATCCACGTTGTAGTGTGTGTCAAAATTTCCAAGGGCTGAGTAATACTTCCTTGTAGGTATATACCATGTTTTGTTTAGTCATTCATCCGTCAGTGAGTACCTGAGTTGCTTTCACCTTTTGGCTATTGTGAATAATGCTACGAACAAGGGTGTACAAATATCTTTGAGAACGTGCTTTCATCTTTTTTGGGTATACACCCAAAAGTGGAATTGCTAGATCATATGACAAGACATTGTACTCCTAAATTCTTCAACATGCATGACTTTAAAATGAAAGTATTCTGCTGCATAAATCTTTCATTTTAGTGGTTTAAAGTTCACATTATATTAGCCATTAGGTAATACCCTGGGTTTGCCTTCTATCCCTTCCATTCACTGGGTCTATGACTTTATTACTTTATTTATTTATTACTTTATTTATTTATTTATTTTTGAAGTATAGTCAGTTACAATGTATCAATTTCTTGTGTACAGCAGAATGTCCCAGTCATGAATATTTATATACACAAATTCATTTTCATTAAAGGTTATTGTAAGACATTGAATATAGTTCTCTGTGCTATACAGAAGAAATTTTTTAAATCTATTTTTATATATAGTGGTTAACCTTAGCAAATCTCAAACTTCCAAATTTATCCCTCCCCACCCCCTTTCCACCAGTAACCATAAAATTGTTTACTATGCTAGTCTGCTTCTGTTCTGGGCAACCTACAGATTTAATGTGACCCCTATTAAATTACCCGTGACATTTTTTCACAGATCTAGGACAAATAATCCTAAAAGTTATATGGAATCACACAAGACCCAGAACTGACAAAGCAACACTGAATAAAAAGAACAAAGCTAGAGGAATAACCGTCTCAGGCTTCAGACAATACTACAGAGCTACTCTAATCAAAACAGCATGGTATTAGCATAAAAACAGACATATGGATCAATGGAACAGAACAGAGAGTCCAAGAATAAACCCACAGACCTACAGTCAATTAATCTTTGACAAAGAAGGCAAGAGTATACAATGGAGAAAAGGCAATCTCTCTAGCAAGTGATGTTGGGAAGCCTGGACAGCAGCACGTAAGTCAATGAACCCTCACACCATACACAAAAATAAACTCAGAATGGCTTAAAGACTGAAATAAGACAAGACATGATAAACCTCCTAGAGAAAACATAGGCAAAACATTCTCTGACATAAATCTTAGCAGTCCACCCAGGCAATAGAAATAAATGCAAAAATTAACAAATGGGACCTAATTAAACTTACAAGCTTTTGCACAGCAAAGGAAACTAACTAAAACAAAACAACCTACAGAATGGGAGAAAATATTTGCAAATGATGCGACTGACATAAATTTAATTTCCAGAATATATAAACAGCTCATACAACTTAACAAAAAAGCAAACAACGCAATCCAAAAAATGGGCAGAAGACCTAAATAAGCAATTCTGCAATGAAGACACACAGGTGGCCAACAGGTACATAAAAATGCTCAATATCGCTAATTATCAGAGAAATGCTAAACAAAACTACAATGTGGTGTCATATCACACCAGTCAGAATGGCCATCATTCAAAAATCCACGAACGATAAATTCTGGAGAGGGTGTGGAGAAAAGGGAACCCTCCTACACTGCTGGTGGGTATATGACTTTAAACAAACTACTTAGCTTTGCTAAGCCTTGGTTTCCTCACCTATAAAATGGGATCATAAGAATGCCTACCTCATAGAGATTTGGGGAACACTCTAAGAAAATAATACAGCAAAAGCACTTAGCACAGTGCCTAACAGAGGGCGTATGTTCTCAGAACACTTCCGCTGCTGTGATGAAAGAGTTCTGCCATGGGGCAAACTCATGCTGTTTTATCAAAACAGCACCAAAGTGCCACTTGCTACACTCTTGTTACTTTTGAATGTTCTTAAAAGGGAAAGCTAGCCTCTTTATTATTATGCTTTTTCAATGTAACCTGCTTTGCTTAAATCCTTCAGCAAAGTTAGCATTCTCTTTTCTCCCCCTTACACCTATACAGGACCTGAAACCCAGTCACACTTGAAGGAGTATGCTTTTACAGAATTTTAGAAAGAGCTGTAGATGTGTGATCTAATCAGACTTCCTCGTCCACTTATTCAAGCCTTCGCTTGAATAATCATCACAGCTCAGTCCCTCCCAGTTCTAAGGTCTTGTTATGACTGCTCTTCCTCAGACTGAGTCAATACCTGCCCTTCTGGCTCACTCCTCGGGGTACCGATGAGATGACTCCTGTTTTAGATTAGAGAGCAAGCAATTGACCTCTAATATCCCTTCCAGCTCTAAGCGGACATGACATGCTTTATGCTAAAGCATGCAGAGAGACAGTAACTTTTTTCTAGTGATAGTTCAAGATTATATGTGTCTCTCTTCATGGCATTCAACAATTCAGATGACAAACAATGCAACTGGAGCTTGTATGATGTGACATGGACTGAATTTATTTTATTAATCAACACCGTGACTAGTATAGTCATGTGAATTAGTACAGATTCCCATGTTCAGAGCCAAAGGGAAATTATTGGGGCCTTAAAAGTAATATTTCAAGAGATACCTGAGTCCCTGATTCTGCACGGCTAGAGCCTCTTTGAGTCCGCAAGATGCCATATAACGACCCCAGCCCTCATGAGATCGACGTTGCACAGCCAAACCCAGGTAACACTAGCAACAGAAATCCATCTATCATTGATCAATACATTTCCCACTTGCAGGGTGATATATATTACAGGAAAGAATTCAATACATAAGCCATGCATGAGAAAAAATTCTATTGACTTCATTCATATCAAACCTATTGTACAAACTTCAAATTGCTAAGCTAAAATTTGAGGCACAATTTTGCAATGAAGGTAACTGATACATATTAAATGCTCAGTGAGCTTCTTTTCTTTTAGATGATTCTGAGAATCACTAATTCTATGTAAAAGACAAAACAGAGCAAACATTAAGATTTAATGTATAAAAGATCATTTCCTACAAAAATGTGCTCTATAAAACTGTAAAAGGAAGTTGCAGTTTTAACTTTCCTGAGACGCTGTTGTTCCACATTGAGGTTTAGCCAGTCCTGGCACCAAAACAACTCTTTTATAGTTGGAAAACTTGAAGGTAGTAAGTCTTATGCACATCTTTCACTTTCTGAATTCCCAACAAAATTCAAAATCCAGGTTCCTCTGGTCAACTCTTAACTCTCATTTGTCCACAGATCACAACTCCTTACCCCACACTACCTAACCACCGTGGCTCTCCCCACTGGTGAATTTTCCTGCAATATCCATTCCATGGTAAGTGAACTCCTTCATCCTCAACCTCCTCACAGAACACACATTTTACCTCTAACTGAAGCTTGGCTTTCCTCACATCCTCCTGCAGGACTCTGCTTCTCTTACAATCCCTCTAAATGGAGGCTATGTATCACTGCTACCTTTCACACACACACACACACACACCCCCCTAGGAATAAGGGTAGCTTAGCTCCCACTATTCCTCTATTCTCATGCAAAATCTCCTGACTTAGAGCACATAAGCCTAATTTTATTCCTCTCTCATCTGTTTACCCTCTAACATTCCTTGCAATTCTTAATGACTCCATCCTCATCTCTGAGACATAGATAATGCAATAAAGAATCTATGCACTGTTGAAAAGACGAAAACTAGTCTAAATCATCTACTGAATAAAGCCGAAACTGGTAAACAGACCATCTTTTGCCCACATTTTCATAAATTGCCCATATTTTCTTAAATTGACAATTCCCATGAATTTCAGAAGGGAATTTGGTTGCTGAATCCCTGAGACAGCCCACCAGCATGCCTTTTCATAGCTTTCCTTTTCTTTTCCTATCTGCCAATAATTCCAATTATTTCCTCCAAGAAGCATCTCGACATCAAACCACTGCCCACTTGAATCTTGCTGTTGATTATGTTGCCCATGTTATGACCTTTTCTCCATGTCCCTTTAGTATTTATACCTAGAGTTTTTCATCATTTTATCTTGCCACCTGGTGCTATGAACTCATTATTTAGATCTTTAAGGCTGATCTCTACAAGCAGATTATAAATTTCATTAAGGTATGGATGTGGTTTCTATTTTTATTAGTCTTTAATAAATATGGCTTCTATAGGTTGGCAAAAATGATTAAAATTAATGCACAGAAATATTACTTTTGTTTCTTTTTTGAAGAATAAAAAGGCTCTCCTTTGCCACAAATTAGGCTTGAGTTTGTGAGCAAATCAGACCAAATTTTGCTAAAGGTTAAATAGTAACATCAGCATGTTCCCTTACCACTCAAATTTTGTAGCACTGGCGGTCCACATATTACTGGAATCCATTCAATGTTTTTAATATCCTGCTGCAGATTTACCATTTATTACATGTGAAGATAATATTCTATATGTAGATGAGAGGCCAGTGGGAAGGAGTAATTTTAAATAATAACAACCACCATATACTGATCCCCCGTATGTGTCAGGTACTTCTTACACGTTCTCTCTAATTCTTATCCCAACCTTATATATAGACACCATTCCCGTCATTTCACAGAGCAGATGACTGAAAAAGAGTTTTGATCTCCTGTGCAGTAAAGAAAGGATCTAATATTTTAACTCTGTTCTCTGTGATTCAAAAGCCTTGTTATTTATACTATGCCAAAGTAACATGAATTAATAATTAACAAGTTCGGGAAATCCATATTTAAAACAAACATTTATACCAAAATGGATATGCTTCATATCTGACTGTCACTAAGTTTATGTTCCATATTTGGACATACTAGTTGAATTTGCCTAAAATTTTACCTCTTATCACCTAAGAATCTATAGTCAGGCACTTATTTATAAAGTAGTCTACTAGGTTCAGTCAAATAACACCATATATAACATCTTGAAACCCAAGGGAAACAAAAAAAGTCAGGAAATAGTCAAATAACATAAATCTACAACAAGAAAAATGTGGTGCTTCAGGCTCTATGTATTGGAAGCACTGCCTCTGCAGACTTTGAAAAGAGTTCAACAAATTACGGTCAATGTTTGAAAGGTAAGAGAGAAACAATTCTTAAAAATAGCAAACATGACCTACAGGAGCGCTTAAATAAAATGTATCACAACTGCAGAGAACCAAAAGTGGGCATGATTCTTTGGTACGATGCCTCTAAGTAATCACTCATCACGTAGGAAGTCATCCCCAAAGTCTGTCGTGGCGGAGTGATTCAAGTTCAAAGTTTTGGTAACTTAAAGCAAGTAACGACAGGGATCATCTCAAGTAATCACAACTGGCCCCTCATCTGGAAACAGCTACTGAAGTCACAGCTCCTAGTGGCACGTGTATACACTGCGTTGTTCCCGTAACGCTGGTGTCATCTTACATTCACAGGGCCATAAAGATAAAAGCGCCTTAGAGCAAGGCCCTTTGCACCTCAACAGCTAACACTGCCTAGGGGAGGAACAGGGCTTCATTCACAGATTCCACCATCAGGTATTGTGCTACGGAGGTGCCCCGGTAGCTGGTTTCTAAATGCTTATTCTGACTTGTTCTCCTCTTAGAGGATCACTTTAGATGGCACTGTGATTCAATAAACCACTGGGATACAGCATTAACGCTCAGTATGTTAGAACTTGAATATCCATTCATATTACAATCAGGGGATTCAAATGATAGATTGTTTCTGGATCAGGGTTTCTCCAGTCAAGAATACTTTTATCTGATGAGAATGACTATTTTGACTTTGAGATATAAAACCCATAGAGATACTAATTCAAATACATTTAATCTGATCTCCATGCATTCCGACACTTCACTGCTACATCCTAGCTATTCTTTATAGGAAAAAACTTATTGTACTGCCAAAAACACCCCCTGCCACCTCGAATGACAAGAGCATTCATGCATTTTCATGAGCTCATTTCAGGACAGGAAAAGCAAGTTCCACAATTCCCAATAAACACATTAAGACACTAGAATATTCTAAATGGATGCTATAATTAAAGGACCAACCACCATAACCCTCTATATAATGACCAATAATAGGCAATCATAATGTCTATGAGTTAATAAAATTATGAATAGCTTCTCCTATCCCCCCAAAGTTGTGTGTATATGTATCTAAGGCTTTCGTTTTTCATTTGGTTTTGTTTCAATCGTCCTCACAACATCTGAGAAACATACACTCAAGTACAGAGTTTCACATCAAAGGCTGGAAGAATCAATAACCACAGCATAAGGAAAACAGACTTGTCGATCTACTCCATAATATGTAATACATATCAGAAGTGATACTGAAGACACGGTCAGGTAATTTAAAACTACAAATGATATTTCTATGGTGAAAATCTTTCAGGAGTAAAAATGCCAACTCAGTGTTGCAATTTTTTAATCCAAACCGTAATTGGAATACAGCAATTTAGAAAAAAGACATACTTCACTCCTGTTGTTACAAGAGCCCACAGGTGTGATCATCTAGCTGAATATTTCACACACTTACACACCACAAATTGTGATTTTCAATCAACCAAGATGTAAGGAAGTGTGAGGAAGCTGCAGGTCTCATTACAAATGCAGCCTGGGGAAGAATGGCTAGGAACCTATCTGTGGAAGTGTCTAGAGACAGCGAGGAAACAGGACCAGTGCTGCATAGACAGAACATAATCAGGGAATTAAATAACAGTAGGAGCAGTATTAGCAATAAATAATAATTACAGCAGTTTTCTTAAGACTGTTCTTATCTGAAAAGTTCTTTGGTTGATCTGTTAATCGCTCAATATGCCCCCATAATGATACCTATGTCGAAATGCAACCACAGTGCTGACTGCTGAATTTCAGCACACCAAATGCATTAATGTTCCCCACCGTGAAACCACTCAAAAATGAAGTTGTGGAACATAGTCTTTCTTGTGTTACAGCCCAACCAAATTATTCAACATCACAGACATCACACCCTTTACCCCTCTGTGCTTTGGCATGTGTCCTCCCATTACTGTCCCCCTTGATGAACTCCTACTCATCCCTCAAGATCCCTCTCAAACATTATCTTTCCTTCTCTCTCAGGCCAAGAGATACCTTTGGCACTTACTCATGCGTATTAGCAATCATTGGTGTGTCTCTACCCCCAGACTGAATTCCTAGGATGCAGATATTGATTTTCATTTTTTTTTTTGTCCAAATCTACTATGGCTCATAATACCTACCTAGTAAGAGCTGGATGGGCGGAAGGATGCATGCACTCATGAATAACAAGGCCCTACATTTCAATCCACATTCTAGTGTTACAGAAACCTGAATCCTGCCAAGACCTGTCGAGACCAACTCAGAGGGTTGGAGAACTCAGGTTTTATTACACCGGTGGGCCCAAAGGAGTTAACACTCCAAGCTCTGGACCCCGTCTGTAGGTTTACACAGGCTTTTATAGGGTTTTAGGTTCCAAGTAAGTTTGCACCATATGCAAATGAGGTGTTAGAAATGGACCAATCAGGAGCAAGCTTTTGGGAACCAATGGAATTTTAGGAGTAAGTTTCGTTTTCCGAAAAGCAAGCCATTTTACAGAAGCACAAAAGCAGGAAGGCAATGTCCCTGCCTGGGAGGTCCTGCTGGTCCCTTTGTGGGTTTTGCCCCTTTATTAGTATTTTGACTTTGTGCCATAACAAAATTTGGTGCTGGATTATCTGTCAGCTGTAGGACTGACTCCAAATGGTACTAATTTGGGAGTATTCAAAGAATTTCCTGCTTCATGGTAACAATAATTCCAATTAGAAGTTGTAGATTATGTAGGTTCAGCATTGTACCTCATGTGCACCTAGTACTAGTGCTTTACAAAGAGAAAATCATAGTTATGATCAATAACAAACCAAGCCAAACTCAGACACATAACGTGTTCTTTTAAAAACAAGGCTTTTGATTAAACACAAGCTAATCAATCAGTAAATAAACTGACAAGTGCTTACTGCACTGTGCATTTGGTTTTCATAATTTGATTTTTCTTTTTTTTTCATTATCATTTCAAAATACTGAGAGCATCTTGCCAAAGGATAGCTGAAACAGGACGATGACAAAATTCCAAAGGATATCCCCAAATGCAGTAAGAGAACTCAACATAAATACTTTGACACACCCCTTAAAACTCAAGTAAATTAATATCTCTCTTCTAGGAAGGAGAGCAAGCACATCCCAGAGATGCTAAGTAGGTTTTGCTGTAGCATTCTGCAGAGTCACATGCTGGATGGTGCCAGCCCTCATCACTGAATTAAAAATCCGACCTAACTGATTTGAAGTCTAGTGTTCAGTGAAGAAGACAGAGTGCAGAGTGATCGGAAGGACACACGCACAGGCCCCTAAGAAGTGGGAAGAGACGGCTCTTCTTCTTCACAGTCCCCACAGTGCCCTCTTTGAAGCATTTCTTTGTGGACTGTACACTTCATTCTACTGCATTTCAGTCAGCTCCATGGTAGACAACACCATCCGTCTTATTTCATCTTTTTAACAAGGACTTGATGAGGTGACACAGGACTGATTCTTAAAAACACATTACCTGCTATGTGAGGCATTGTGTGACAGGAAGAACTATCTTAGTGACAGGCACCTGACAGCAGATTTGTTGATTTCATGGTCACTTCATTTAAAGTAACAACAGGGTGAAGTATGCCATCTGATAATCTGTTTGAATGTTGACTGTGAAAAGCACTTAACATTTCTGCCAGCTACCAGGACTACAGAATCTGTTCTTCAATATGTGAGGGTCTGTCTTCCTCTTTACTCATTTTTTTTTTTATCAATTCTCTGCCTCCATCTCCTTTTTCCTCAGAGGAAATCCCTCAGTAACTTTTTGGAAATACATTATGCAGAGAAATTTGGCACCAAGGATAAACAACTCTCCTTTAAGCAGACACTTTTTAAAGACGTTATGTATTATACAGTTTGAGGCTGCGAGCTGAGAAAGAGATGTGGGCCACTTTTTCAGACATCCACAGGCTATCCTGAGAAAAGTCATTTAACATCTCTAAACTCCAATCAGGGGTGATAATGTGTGTATGGCTGTTGTATCCTTCATTCTCTACACGTTAGCTTGAGAAAACAATAAGTTTAAGCACCCGAAGGTCACATTTTCATACATTTTATGGCTACATTTCTTTCTTCATTCTCATCATAGTAAAAACAAAAACTCAAACTGGATCACACCAACGACCTGAAGGGAATGACTTTGCACGCATCACCCATCCAACTGGTGTCACAGAGATCCTCCCCATGTGCGGGGCAAGGGCTTCTTGCAAGGGACATAAGGACAACAATGTCTCCCAACTCCAGGGCTGGCTGAGCGTTCGCTTTTTACACGCTAGGGGAAGGCAGACTCAGAGAAAATAATCATCACCATGTTAATCACAGTAATAATTTGTTCTTGTAAAGCATTTTGCAGCCCATTCCAAAAATTAAGCAGTAAATATAAAGTCTCTGAAAAGAAATCAGTAGTTACAGGTGACGGAAGAAAGGCACCTTTAAAGTTGGAACAGCTTGGAGAAAAATCATGCTCTAGGCACAGCCAGCCTCTACGCAGAAAAGGGTTAACTTCAGATTGCTTGACGAAATACTCTCGCCTTCTTAGAGATCTAAAAATTATCCGCACCAACTGTCTCCTGTCCTAATTGCCGGGAAGCACACACCCACCGACGCCTCGGCGGAGCTGCGCGGCCCACACGTCCCGGAGCTGCTTGGACACCAACACGCTTGCAGCTTTTTAAACAGCATTAACTATGAACCAGAAACAGCCCAGTTAAAATTTACACTTTCTTTGAAAGATTTTTCTGACATATTCAATGCTGGTGGAAGCTGAGGGGCTGACGGCCCTAGTCAAGTACAGTTGAGTGAGCAGCCCGAGAGCCTCCCCACCCTCCACCTCCAGGGCAGGTGAACCGTGACTCGGAGGGACAAACCTCTCCTGCCTTCTCCATTCCTTTCTCAGAAAACATTTTTTTAAAAAAAGGAAGGAGGAAAAAATACTTCCTTCCAACTATTGTTTGATGATTTCTTTGTTTAAATAAACATCTCTATAGAAGGAGGCTGTGGGAGCAATGGCCTGCTCTGTGGTTTAATCTGAATCTCCTCCCGTCAGTTAATTTCTCACCCAGTTTCTCCCGAGTGTGATAGCCAGCTCATCGAAGTGGGTTTTTCTTTCCCCTTACAGTATGTTTCCTTTTATAATTTTCAATGATCCTTCTCCATCGAAAAAACCACTTCACAGTTCTTAGCACAGTTTACCAGGGATATGAAGGAAAGCGCCAGCTATGCACGAAGACTTTTTCCTAGAATGCCATCCTGAGCGCTGTAACTCAAGTGCTTTTAAATAGTTGTATGCCATTACAACCATTTCTCTATTTAAACTCTTTTTTCAAAGCTTCTATTCAAAACTTCCCAGCCTGTTGGGGTAAATAATTATTTGTGGTTATTTTGATGAAATGCTTGAAAGATGACAAGATTGGCTGGGAAAAGCACTTAAGCAGCACCCCTCTAAACCAAAGGGAGGAAATTTTCAGGTTTCACTAAATAAGATGTGCGTCTCCCTGTGGGTTTTTTTGTAGATGTTATTTAAAGCTGTAGGAAAGGCTGGCTATCTTGAGCAGATTTCCAAACTTCATCAAGCTCTTCAGAACTGAATACCTGTGAAGCTTCCTAATATCTGGCATTTGGTGGAAACTATTGTGTGAACCCAAGCTTCATCACTTCCATTTTCTGCCATCTGGAGGATACTGGAAATGAAATAAAGACCCCAAAGTGTCTGGTTTTGTGGTTGGGGGGATGGGGCGCACCCAAGGTATTAAGTTATTCAAACACCAGTAACGTATGATATTGCACATTCCCACTGTCACCGCCTTTGTTGAAAAGGATTTCCCTGACCTTTCCTGTAACCAGCAAACAAATAAGCCCTCTCTCTCAGCGGGAGAGAGGCACTGGTCCATTAGATCATTAAGCAGTTCTATTCAGATACCCCCCATTCTCCTGTCCTTGGCCCTGAAGAGGGAACTGGCAGCGTTCCAACCAGTCAGAGAGGAGGCAGGCAAATGTGACTGCGTATGGGATAGCTTGAAACGTCTCAGCAGGACCCAAGTCACAGAGCAGACAGCACGGAGGGGAGGAAGCGGCACTACACGAGGGGTAGTGTTCCAACAACGGAAGGCTGGTGTTTCAGCCTGCCAAACAACGTAATGACTCACCCGGGCAGGAAAATATTACCACCATGGGGATATTTGGATCGTCTCAGTCTGAGAGTAATTAGGGACTAAACTACAACAGCATGCTTCAGTGATGAAATGAGAAAATAAGCAATACCTCTGTCAAGTTCTGATTGGTGAATATTAAATGGATACGGGCTCCTATCATCTCCAACCACAAACTAGGAACTCGCAGCAGATTGTCAGAATGGAGGACCATTTCCACATTTTCATGGAATAAGACACACAAATGTGTGTGTGCACACACGCACGCGTACGCACACACGGAGGTGAAAAATGTTACAGTTGGCACAAAGAGTTTTAGGGAAAATCATTATCACAATTCTATAATTCATTTCTACAGCAGGCATTTGCTCATCCCGCAGCTTTTTCCATCCCTAATTACACTGTCTGCAGAGGGGGAAAAATGAGTCCAGAACGGCAAATGCTAACAATGTCATTTTATTAATAAGAATGATATACAATCTCCAAAATAAAAAGCACATGTGTTTAATGACTTTAGGTAATGGAATTATTTTACTTATTAGTACCAGTTGCACAAATGTAAATTCTCTGGCAAAGAGGACAAATGTTAATTTTTATTTCTTTGTATCTTCAAATTGCGGACAATTTGTATTCATTAGACAACGTAAAAACCTCTTTTCCCTTATAATTGTAAAGTGACATGATAATTAAATCGGATAACCTCAGCAGCATCCGCAAGTTAAGGAATCACTTACAAGCTGGCTGGCCAGAGCCCAGGCACATTAAAGCAGCAAGCAGAGTTGCACATGGATAACCCTTCATTGCAATGGCCAGGTCAGAACCTCAGTCACGCAGAAAGAGAAAGATTATTCAGCCTAGAAGGCCTTAGAAAGTCAGGAGGAAGACTGTCTTCTCACAGGAGCCCTCACCAGACTCTTCCAGAGTCCCTGCTCTGAATCCTAGACACATACTTGTCTGACTCCCTTCACCAAGGCTCCCTCTACCACCCACTCCCACCTCCAAAAACATGCCCTCCTACCAGACCAGTCTCACCAAAGCAGAATGAGAGGCAAACACAAATTATCTCCTCTCAATATGAACAACCTCTATTAGGCCAGGTTAATAAACTCTAATAGATGTAAGGGCTAATACAATATTCTGCTATTGACATAAACATAAATATAAATTTCAAAGAAAATAACCTACTTTAGTAAAACTACCTGTGCAATAAAAATTAATGAACTCCAAATGATTCTGCACATCTCCACCAAATTGTATTTTCAGGCTCACATCTTCAGGACATGCTGGGTGGTTTGATGCATTCCCACAATTCATCTTCCTGCTAAGCCAATTTTAATTTAAATGCAATTAAAGGCTCAAAATGAACATTATGTATTAGATAAAGCCCCGAATCTGCAGACTATCATAAATATGATTTTCAGAAAAATTAATTACAAGCCATTAGGGTACAAGTCATCTTACTGCAAATGTTGAGTTAAATTGCAGAATTAGTTTGTTCGTTCCATTAAACGTTAAATACTGATTTTGAGCTTTGTACCAATTTAATATTACTAGGTCAGTTTATGAGAAAATGTTATTTATAGACAGAACTTCTAAAGTATCTTAGCATTTCTTACTAGTTAAATCATAGGCCTTCTTGGAAATGAATAAAAATAACCCTAAGTGAGTTTTGGTCAAATGTTAAGGATATTATTTTTCATGTGTTGCTATTTTTATCATTATGTATAATAAATCCAGTATTCTTCTTAGGCGCTAGTTTTTTTCCCCCAAATAAATACTTCACATTCATTCTGGCTGTACTTTAAGAATAAGGGAAAATACTTTACAGTTGTTTTTAAATGAAATATATCATGCTGATCTAATAAACCAACAATCCACAACCACCACCCCTACCCTACTCCTAGGCCAGCAGACCATAAGTAAGCCAACTAATCAAGCACCCAATGTTCTTGCTTACCCTGAACTTACAAATTCAGAGAATACCAGGTGTACAAGGAGCAAAACTTCTTTTTGAAATTATTACATCAACTCAAACTTTTAGTGGATATGTTTCCTAAAAGGCAATATGGTTATTCAAGTAGGGCACAATAATATCACTGACAGAAAAGAGTTTGATAAATCCAATGAAACTCTGTAGTGTTTGCTATACTATTGATTGACTGATTTAGTCATTCAATTAAAAGTGAGATGGTGGTATTTTTGAAAGGTTATAAAACCTGGGTACAGTAGTAATCAATCTCTTTACTTCTAATTATATATCTTAAAAAAAATCTCCCATATACCATTCAGCTGTGGTAAAAGTATGTATATATAATCAGAAAATACCTACATGATTTTTTAAAAGATCAAGCATAACTTCTGACTTCCAAAAAAGATCATCAAATTGTTAGTACGGTGGTAATCATTTTGTGTGTGTGTGTATGTGTATATATATATATACATACATATATATATATGTGTGTGTATGTATCAAATCAACACACTGTATACCTTAAACTTACACAATGTTATATATCAACTATATCTCAGTAAAGCTGGAAAAAAAAAACCCAGATAAATACATAAGTAATTGGAAACAAGAATACTATAGCTGCCTAAGATGTCTGAAATTCCAGACGAGTCCAGATGAGATAGCAGGATCTCTTGTTACTTAGTATGTGCATGTATGTGCAATTTACATAATAGTTTTACCAACCCTGGGAACCTTTATTAAAACAGGTATTTCCAAATATGGGGAGGCACTGTCACACAAAATAAAATAAACACACACACACACACAATCTCTTAAAGTATTTCCTCACTGATTGATTACATATGCTAAGTAAGTCTAGTCAATACCATTTTGCTACTTAGAAATGAGTGTTATACGCTAAAATATTACTAGGACCAATAATTTCTCTTAGCAAATGCTCAAAAAGTAATAATAGGGTCAATGTCACATATGTAAGCCCTGAGAAAACACATCACGTTTCATTTTTAATCCAAATTCTTTAAGGCTAAAAGATGATATGAAAACAGTACAGGCAGATAAAAATTCAGGCCACTAGATAATATTCAATGACCCACCCACACCTTGCTAGTTTGGCATGCTTGTCATGTTCCACAGATACTGATACACGAAAACAAGGGTTGTGTCTGAGGGCTAACTTGCTATGGGTAAGATTAAGGTGTCTTTGTAAAACAGGATTTAAACTAGATACCTTAACTTCTATATTTGAAACAGCCTTAAAAGAATTCAAAAGAACAAATGAATTATTTCAACTGCCATAGAGAATTTCAATCATCTCATCAAGTGTGGACAACTATAATTAGTTGAACTTCAGGTTCCACACTAGATCTTATGAATGGCTTCCAAGAGTGAACTCTGAAGCAGAGCAGCCAAGAGGCTTTCTCAAGACCTTAAAATGAGTCCAAAAAAAATGAGTGTCAAAAAACTTTGTGAATTCCTGTATTTCGGTCCTATCAATAACTGTCCCCCAACAACAGAAGCATAAGACCAGTTACTAGAATTTGAGACATCTTAGTTTCTTCATTTATTCTTCATGACTGCTGTACTCCAAGAAACAGTATCAGATACACAATGGGATGTTATCACTTCCTTTGCTGAAAGCATTTGACCCATACTATGAAGAGCTATTTTAAGGCAACAGCTTTTATTTCATTTTCTATTGTTCATTATTTCAGAACACCAATTTACTTTTGCTGTGTTCAGAAATAACCATCTTCCATTATTTCTAAAAAGTCTTGGAAAACAAGAACTAAGAAGTGAAAGAACTATTACAGATCAATTCTGAACATTTAAACTTGTGTAGTAACGTTTCTTTATAAATTTAATAGACACAGGCTGAACTTTGATCTTTTATAGCATGAATAAGAGTTAGAAAATTACACAGTAAGTATTTTATAAAAATTGATGTTAGTGTTTCAAATGCTACAGGGTTCATAATAGATTTCTTAAACTAAGTGAACTTTCAGGAGAGTTCAAATTTTCCCCTATAAATTATAAATCTATAATTGCCTGTCTTTTTTACATAATTATCCTGATAATTACCTTGGTACCCTCTCTGTTGGAGCACAACAATCCTATTCACCACAAAACGTCACAAGTAACTCTGCGATGAAGGTTCTAAATTTTGCCACACTACTTTAGAATTAAAAAGAGGAGAAGTATCTGGGGATTAAGTTCCAAAGTACATCTTCTACAGTTAAGCACGAGTCCTAATGGACAAATGTTGTCAAACATAAACAGCTTTTCCAAATACACCAGTCATGCATGAGAAGCCATTTCTAAAGATGAGAAAGCTGTGACTCAGCTTGATCAAGGCCTCAGATGTTGACAGCCTTTCTGATCCTGATAGAAAAAATATATAAAAGCAGTAATAAAGGGGAAGAAGCTTACAAGCACTTCCACATCATTACAGGACTCTGATGTACAGAGCGTGACTGCCCTGAGTGGAGACATGTAATGGGAAAGGAACTCGTGAAAGCTTGGGTACCTCTGTCTACCATGGAAAATTCTGAACTAGCCAGATCATCATTGTGTAGGAATTAGTCTTTGTTAGTACCATCACAAATAACCTTAGGTAGCAATGCAAACTGTTAGTGGTAATGAAGGTATTTATTCCTCTGAAAGTCTGCTTAACTTTTAGTCTCAGAAAATTTAAGTCTATGTCTATTTCATGTCTTTCTAGTATATTTCTAACTAGCCTCCTCTGAAACCTAAAAATAATTCTCTACTTCAGTTTCCTTCATCAACTACTCTCACACTTTGATGCATAGACTCAAAATGATCACTGGATTTCACCATTTCCCCCTATGTTTCAATTCATTTCAATTTTCTTCTGGCTACCACTGACCCTTGTTAAATTCTGAATACTCATCCATCATTTTTTGAGCTTCACTTAGTTCCCAGCTGCAGGACGAGATGAGTCATCACTCCTTCAGAACTTAACGTATTCCTTTCACCACAGTGCTATGAGATTTCAATTTGCTTCAGTGTTCTTTCTTGTATATTCTTCCAAACTACTTAACAATGCCACTCTTACTAGTAGAAAAAAATTTTCTGCCCGTGTCTGTCTACATACAAGTTGTTATATGTAAATCCTCTCCTCCTAAGTCCTCTTCCAAGAATCTGTTGCTGTTCATTACTTTGTTCATTAATTTCATCATCATTCATTAATTCATTTCTTTATTGAGAATCCAATTTCCCACAAGTAAAAGGGAAGACTGACACCAGGAGAAGAGTGAATGAACGCCAAGGGGCAGCCAAAGAAACACATTCACTATGATACCCCAGCGCTGGGACATGGACATAGAGCTCTGGTGGCCCCACCGATTCTGTATCTGGAGCCGCAGAGAATCGACTAGAACAGATGCAGGGATGCAGGTAGGCCAATCACGAAGCTTCATTTGCATAGAAAGCCCACAGTTTTTACTTAAATTACATATTAATTCAGGGTAACTTGAGGGATGATGCAGATTATAAAATGAATACAGTTTAGTTAAATAAATATGGTCAGATTAAAAATAGTATTTACTTTGTTCATTTATGTGGAAAAGGACTTCATAGATCAGACAATTGACAATTAAAAGACATTCTTACCTACACCCTAGAATCCTTTAAAATAAAGATTGTGCTACCTCTGTGTGCACAGTACATACTCAGAGACCATGTGGAAAGGGAAAACAAAGGTAAGACAGACCTTGGTAAGAGAAAAGGGTTAGAAAGAGGTAGCAATAAACATGCTCTCTGGTCTCAATATATTGATTTATCATATAAAGTATACTGGTCAGCAAAATTCCAGTAATTTCTAAAAATGGTAGAAAGTTAATCCATCCTAGGGAGGCAAAAAATGTCACTAAAGAACAGTCTGTAATGTCTTCCCTGAACCTTAATCTTTATCCTGGCACAATCTGAAAGAACTGATTGAGAAAAAACTAAACATCTGGGCAGTTTAGTTGGAACCACAACAGACCTTTCCCTGCAGGAAGTGCCTCAAAAATATTAATAACCAATCGCTTCATCCATTGCACAGTGTGTGATGAAACCTCCAGTATGTCCACCTTTACAAAGCCAATCCGAAAGGAGGGCAGGAAGGGACGCATCTTAAGCAGCCTGAGAACTTGGCACAGTTGAAGTGACACTCGCTGTGATGATAAATAATGTTCCTCACACAGCGGCAGCAGCACAAGGTGCCAACACCAGTGAACTAGCAAACTCAGAGGCTCTCCTGAAAGAGTTGGAAATGTCAGTGCACCCACTCCTTCCTAATGGAAAGATCCATTATGATTGATTCTTTCTATATGCAAGCAGCAGGGTTCCTAGCAGTACGACCAAAAAGAACCCCAAATATTTAATTTAGTGTGTTTGTGTTGGTGTGCGTGTTTCTTTGTTATTTTTTATTTGCCTGTTAAGTAGCCATGAGTCAAATTACTGAAGATCACGGGTAGCATCTGACTACTAGGTGATATTTTTAGTGAAATGCATACTCAGCATCTCTGAGTCAAAAATAATGATAAATGCAAGTAAAGGAGAGATCTAGGGAGGAAATAAAAATCTTCCAGTATTCATTGTGGGAACTCAGCACTTTTATTCTATGATTATTTTTGTTATATTCTGAATGACAGTAAACATAGTATTTCCATTTGATTAGAATGAATGACATTTAGAGGAGCATATGATATACACAGCATAATACACGGCTTTATGTATGTTAATGTGCTAACGCTCCCAGCAACCCAGAGTAGAGCTCCTCTTTTACAGATGAGGAAACTGAGGCAGAGAGAGTCAGCTAACTTGCTCAGATAAACCTCCTAATCAGTTGCAGCACTGGGATTAGACCCAGGCAGACTGCATTTCAAGCCTCTGTTCTCAACCCATTTATAGTCAGTTTAGCTTCGTTTCGGTTTAGGTATGAACCAAAAAGAATAGAGTTGAGAGAATTTCTACCCAAAATTCTGTGGCTATCATAAGACACCAAGTTTTTATGCAGACTTGGCAAATCTGGATGTGGATCTCTCCGACACAGGCAGTTACCCCCACACTTAGACGACACTGTGATACAGTGCTGGTCCGCAGCTGCACCTCAGGTGCCCTCATCTGTTACGACTGCAGTACCTAAGACATGCAGAACTCCACTGGGCGTAATAGCTCTAAATCAATACCTGGAATTAACGCCAGGAAAGAAATGCTGCAAAGACACAGACAGATAGGTAGGCATGGGAGGAAGTGCACTTATGCAAGAAAATTACCACCGTTTAGGTGAAGGTTTCATTACCAAGGAAGGCATGTGTATGCACATGTATATACACCGAATAACGTCTATGTGAATGTGTCTCTATGAAAGGAGACACTGAAATAAATAGCAGCATCTTCAATGGAGATAAAGTACCTCCTATAGGAATTAAATTTAAATTTTTGGAATATTCTCTACATGCAAGAAGGAAGGTTCAACTCATTCTCCAGTAGAATAGCAACTGAAAATCAAGACTAATTCCTCAGATTTCAAAGCTTCCATTTTAACTGTTTTTATTTCAGGGAAACATTTGGGGGAACTAAGAGTCATCATCTTTCAAAAGGTGGAATGCGTCATGTCTTGCGCTGCTTTAAGACTTGAGTATTTGCGAAGTACTGCAGCACACATGAGCAAATGCGGTAACATTCTTCCACTGGTACAGAGACACTGTATTAATTCTGAGCTTGTGAAAAGAGACAGGATTTCGGATTCATTCTGCATCTGACTATTTTTTCTAAGTGAGCAATACTATCCTTCACCAAAAGGGCACCTTGAGCTTCCAGCCAGCAAATAAAGACATTACTTTCTACAGGACAAATATTTGAAACAATATCACTCTTTATGGACTCTATGAATACTCTGTATTAGAACAAAATATATTTCATGTGAATCCTAATTAAAATTTCAGAAAAGAATAATCAAGTCTCAGATATTCACAGGTCATGATGATTACCTAGAACACATCCATACGCTTTACCTAGGCAACAGAGCCTGAGTCATAGTGTGGAGCTGACGGTGGCGGCAATGAGCAGCTGTTCTT
The DNA here is from genome assembly GCF_048564905.1 of Vicugna pacos. Classification (NCBI taxonomy): domain Eukaryota; kingdom Metazoa; phylum Chordata; class Mammalia; order Artiodactyla; family Camelidae; genus Vicugna; species Vicugna pacos. Next base: position 40,585,427 of record NC_132992.1, on the reverse strand, counting down.
TGTATTTAAGCAAGTTTGCCTTTGAGTCCTCTACTGAAGAGTAGGATTTGCCTGATGTTTGGAACCTTCCGAGTGTGTCTGCAAGGCTGTGGGAGGCCAGGTGTAGCTGGGTAGGAAGGACAGTCAGCCCTGTGCCACACACGGTGTCAGGCTTTTAGTATCTGGAAGGGGCTTCTAAAAACAAATTTTTGGTAATGTCTCATCAGAATGGTGGAGATCAGAGGCATCAACTTGAGGGCTTACCTTTAAGCCACTACTTTACAGGAGCTAGAAGGTGTTTACCCTGTTCTTGGTCATCAGAGCATGGCTTCATCACGGGCTTATTTGGGGAAATTGTGTTGTTTCTTGTTGAAGAGGGTAGCTAACCCCCTTCACCCTCCCTTTCCCTATTCTCTTCATCAGGAAAGGGACAAGGACCATATTTTATTCATTTCTGCACAGTAGCCAGAATGGTTTTTTTTACACATAATAGACACTTGGTGATTGAAATCTATTCTTGTTTTAAAATACTACTTTTTGCACAACTACTTTTCTGTGATTCCAGCAACATAATTTGCTGGAAATCCTTTTATAAATCCTAGCTTATAGTAGATAAAACTGGTCTATTTTTCCTGTGAAATTACCTTTCCTTCTTAGAGCCTTAAGAAATGGCTTTCTGACAATTAAGACTCCATTCCAAGATTCCAAATGCCCCAGCATCACAGTCAGGGGCAAAATGCTCCACGATCCAGCCCCACCCTCCTTCCGGGTGGCGTCGGCAGAGGCAGACCTCACGGGGCCCTCGACACCCTGAGGGTGTGCTCATCACTGACACCTGCTGATGCTCTTCCCTCACTTTTCAGTCTTGGGAGATGCAATTCCTCATCATGTTTTGAGGCCCAGCATTGCTACTTCTTTATTCAACAAATACGGATGTCTTTACTATCAAATATATGTCAATCCCAAGAAACTAGGAATAAAAGTCAAGCAAAAATAGACACCCTCCCTTCTTTCATGGAGTTTACAGTCAGTGGAAGAGACAGAAACTGAATAATCCATGGCTATGGAGGGCAAGAATGAGCCCTTAAGAGTTTTTAACAAAGGAATCAGATGCAGAGTAGGGGCATCAAAAAGGCTTCCCTGACGAAGTTATGCTTTAGATCAGATAGGAAGCAAGAATCAAAGCAAAACAGATAGAAGAACGGGGTACCAGGATACAGCCGGAAATACATCTGAACACAGTGGAGGAAAAGAACACGGAGAGTCCAAGACACTGAATGAAGGTCAATGTGGGTGAAGAACAGAAAGAAAGTAGAAGTTAAGAGAAGTAGGCTGGGGTCAGACCATGATTTCATGGTAGAGTCTGGACCACCACAGCTTAAGCACGATGAGAAACCACTGCAACTTTTTCCTGCTCCCCAGGAGAGAGGTAAGCTCTCCTTCGTCTGAACTTTAGCTGTACAACATTTGCATCTTTCTTATGGCACCATCACATCCTACCTTGTTCCATGTGTCTCTGTGCACACACCCCACCTACACACCTTGCTTCGCTTAGCACCTGCACAGCATGCTACCTGCAGCTCTTCAATAAATGTCGTCTTCCTGGATTGACGACCCATGGTTCAGTGATCGAAGATTCTTTCACCTTGAACTATCCAGTTACTAACAGACCTCTGTTTATTTTCATATATTACTTTAATAGTCTTAACTGCTGAATTCTGAATGCTAGGTGTTTCTAGAATTATTTTTACCCCTTGGACTTGGCCATAAAGCAAACTATAACAGTTAAAATTTTGCACTTTTGCAATTCTTTTTTCAATTAATTATATCCCTTTATATTCACAAGATCCTTTTTTCCACCTTTTCAAGGAAACTTATCTACCACTCATGAGAAATCTTTTCAAGTATGTCTTATTCGGTGTGGTTATTAAGCTTTCCATCATATTGAACATTCTTTATCAAAACTGACGAAGGAAAAGCTGGTTGCCATCCTACGTGTCCTCTCTCTTGTATTTCTCTCATTATACTTATTAAATCACTTGAATCATCTTATTTTTTCAAAAGGTTTTTAGAAGACTTTAATAGTATCTTCAATGTCTGTCAAGATTTTTACCCTAAACAGATGCCCCATAAATGTTTATTTGCAAACCAGGAGGAAGGAAGGAAGAGAGGGTGGGATTACACTACCATGTCCACTTCATCTTCTGCTGCCTTAAATTAAGTTTTACAGTAACTCTTATGTACACTTTTAAATTGATCTTTTAATATTTTTCCTAATCCACTAGACATGACTTTTCTATATCTTAAGATGTTTTAACCATTAAACCCTGAGTAAGCAGAGAAGGTAGGGAGGTGGAGAAATGAGGAGACTTGGTCACAAACAGTAGCATGGATGCAGCCCAGTGCCTAGGAAGGCCAACAAGTGATGCTCAGTCCTGAGGAAACTACTACTGGAATTCCCAATGGGTCACCAGAGCAGCTACTCATGCAAGTAGCAGGACATGACAGTGGTACTCTGCAAGGCAGTCTCACAAGCACAGCAATGGTACTGCAAAGACGGCTCCCTGGCCTCCACTTGCCCCTGGGCAACTTTAAATGCATTCATGTTAATGGTGGCAACTTGTAAACTTCTCAACCTCTTGACTCTTTACTGCCTAATACATTTCCTTCAAAGGAGTTTGTCTCACATCAGGGCAAACAAAGTATATTCCAGAAAATGCATCATAATTCCTAGAATAGGACACTAGACATCATGTACTTCAGCCACTTATAAAATGTGTTTCCTGGAGGGGCAGGTAAGAGGGACATGTGCCTGGACTCCGCCTCCAACATCAGCCCAAGAAGAGCAGCTCTACGTCTACTACTCTGACCACGGTTGCATTTGTTTATGCTTCTTGGTGAAGCATTTGCAGGAAGTCTCAATTTTAAAACATTAACACATATTGAGTTTTTTATTCATTTGGCTGTTGATGAGAGAAAGAAACATTTAAGAAGTACAATCCAGCCATATTGGCCACAAGGAAGACCTGCCAACTGAAGGGAGTCCACTATCCAGGCAAGGATTCCTGGGGAAGGTCAAGGTTAAACAGAGCCCAAGCCTAGGGGCTTCCTGAGTAGAGCGTCTATCATCCTCCCTAATTCAGTGAGGAACCATGCTGTCCTGCGGCTGCAACGCAAAACGTAACAAGTGCAGAGGGAGCTGTGCTTTATTGCTCTGTGTAATGGGCAGCCTGTGCTTTACTGTTAAGATGATGCTTTTCCAAATGGATGCTTCTGAAATACCCTAGAATGGAGGCTCATAAAGAGAAAAGATATGTATAATGAGTAAGCTGACTAAATAAGTAAGAAGACACAAGGCCTACACATATTACACCACGTGAGGCAAGTAGTGTGAAATGCTGGCACTGTTTTCTTGAAATGCATTAAGGAGGTGAGCCTGGAGAAACGCTGCGGGCGGCAGCCTCCACTTCCGTGGCCTACTCCAAATCTCACGAGCAGCGAGAGCAAACGGAAGGCTTTGGCCACCTGGCCGTTTGTCAGCAGCCAGGGCTGCCTCCGGTGCAAATCAGGCCCAGAGTGAGGGAGATGATGGCAGCATTATTCTGTAACACCTTCTGAGCGTTATTACAAAATGACAGTATTGTTTTTAGCCCATTTCCCTTAACCAGACTGACAGGATTACAGGCTGACATTATTGTGAAGTTTTATGATGTATCATGTTAACCGTGCCAGTTTGATTAGCCTTGATTGGCAGCTTGTACCTGAACAGAAAGTGAAATACCTCAAAAATATAAAACCAGCGGATCTTGCATGACTTACACAATAAACACAATCTCTAGCTAATTTCATGTTTAACTAATTGGGAATTTCACCCTAACCTCCTTCTATTAAAGTTTCATTCCTTTCAACCTCATCTTGAGGAAAAGAAATCCCAGCATATAATGGTTAAATGTTATAAAATCACCTTTCGCTTTCTGAGACTTCAAAAGCATTAGGAACAGACTACCTGCCGAATGTGGTCCGCCCCTGCATTACCATCCAAGGAAACAGGTGTACCTCGGACCTGACGTCCCCTACAACAAAGCCTAGGCTGAGATATGAGGCCTTCAAAAACACAGCGTAGAAAGGTAGGCACGAGCACCTATCTGCATTATCACCATCCCTCCGCAATGCTTCTCTCTTACAGCATCCTCATCTGATACTGAAACAGAAGTTGATACACTTGTAAACCCTGGCACTAGAAGCCAGACTGCCTAGTAAATTAAGCAGAGGGGTTGCACTTTCCCCTCTAGCTCCAGGGTGGACTGGACCTACAATTCAGGCTGGCATGAGACTGGTAGTTTCCATTCGCCTTGCAGATTAAAGCCACTCACATTCGTATACTAAGAGGTACAATTAGACACCACTTGTAGATCCCACTTGCCACCTGACTTGTAAACACAGTCATAAAATGTGGGCCTGGATCCAAACAGTCCCCTCCAATCAAGAATCTGCTCTACTTCATTCTTTGTATTTCTTTGGAAATCTGTAACAACTATGCTGCCAGGTGAAAATTATTGCATCACAAAAGGATCATTGAGATGCTTCTGAGTTCTATGCTTTGTCACAGGGAGTGGAAACATCAGGCTGCCACCAAACGAGTGCCTGAGCTCAGAGGCAAACCGGATTCTAAAGGCAAAGCATCCAGTTTCAGGAGAAAGCAAACCACCTACAAAAAATTCAACATGTGGATTTCCACAACTTTCCTTCTTTTTAGTGTGGACAGTGCATCAGGAAGGCTTTTGTTATTATTCTTACATCCTGGAGGAACAATCAGTTGATTATCCAGTTTTCAGCAAGGAAATGCAACAGCTGAGATGCACCGGGGGGGGCGTATTTTATTAACACACCCACACCACTGCCTGTTAGCATTAAGCACGTGTGTCTACTTTTTCAAACATGCATTTCAACTGAATTTATCTATTAATCTCACAAAGCACACACTTAAAAGAAACACCTGCTTAACACCTCTTTCTTAAAGATTCTACGTGCTTTAGGCTGGTCTCTTCCTGTCTTTGCTGTGTTTCCTAGCGGTAGCAAACCCTTCTTTGGATTTTTCCTCTCTACTTCCATTCCAGACCCAGGTAAGTGGAGTACAAGCCTGGGATAGAAAGCATGCTTGTACCTCCAAAGTCTGTTTTCTAGAGCTTTCGTTTACACTGATAACGTGAATTGTGAATATTACATAGACCCTCAGGCTAACAGCGGACCGCCTTGGCAGGTAACACAAACATGGACAATTTAAAAAGCTGTGATAGATGTATTCAAGGTTTTTAGAATGAAAAATCTACACATACCCTGAGTCTCTTTCCTAATGGGTCAACCATGAAGTATGCTGCTCCTAGGAGGCTGTGGAGAAGAGCTTTAACTCTACTTCCCCTAAGAGGATGGCCAGTCGTGCAAATGGCTACATCCACTGGGCAGCTCAAGTCTGTGCCTGGCAGGCCTGTCAGACAGGAGTCTCTGGGTAGGGCCGGCATCTTAATGGGAAAGACAGTCAGGCTAAAAAGGACCAGGGGTAGTAGTGCACAGCGATGGGGAGCTGGTTTATTGAAGGTTATTAAAGTCACCCTCTGCGTTTCATGAAGGGCAGGGTGTCATTGGTATAGTTTTGCCATGGCTGGATCAGGTACAAATTATACCTACCTATCTATCTATCTATCTATCTATCTATCTATCTATCTATCTATCTATCTACCTACCTACCTATCTAGATATATATATATAAAATAAATATGTATCTCACATGTACCCACATACATAGCAAAAGCAGAGGCCCTGGAGGTAGGGCACCTGTATTCACTCGCGGCTCCAAGACTCATGAGGAGCAAACTATGGGAAAATAATTTAACTGCTTTACACCCCATTTTCTCATCTGCAAAATAGGCAGGATGAAATAGATTGTAAGGATTAAGTGCAATCACCTATGTGAAGCATAGTACTTGGTACACCTCTGACATAAAAAGTCATTGTGTATCACTGATTCTCTCCTTCATTGACTGGGAAATACATAGTTACACTCTATGAATGGTACCCTAATTTCATAAAATTATTCTTTTATTCCATCTATTCACTTAACATACATTGCCTGTGTGCTGAGCAGCATGCTACGTGCCATTTCATGGCTCAACACCCCAGGCTGGTTCATTCTGGACTCAAATTCCATAATAACTCAAAATGTGTAAAATGGATTTTTAAAGTAGTAATGCCACATTAATAATTGCCATATACCCATCTCCGAACAATCTGATCCATCCTGGGCAAGATACATAACCTGGATGAGGTGACAAACGGCTTCGTGTAGACTCTCAAAAACTAAATGTCTTGGAAAAGACAGATGCTCAGGGAAAGGCCATCCTTAGCTAACAAGCATTGAGAGCACACAGAGGATGCATCAGAAATGTCCGAGGCCCCAAGCGGATGGGAGAGCGCCGCAGGGCGCCAACGCACAGCTCAGACCCTGCAGTGCTCACGAGCTGGGACTTCCACACCAGGCACGCTGGGCTCACCCACAGCTGCAGCGCCGAGCCGCGCAGGTATCTACTCTCTCTAAACCAGTTTCCTGTTCTGGGCTAACCCTCATCACAGGAAGTCAGCAAGGAATAAGTGGGAAATGATTGTAAAGTCACTAGCACATAATAAGTAATCAATAGGTGGTAGATGATATTACTAAGAGATATGGTTGGTCCCTACAATGTTTGATTTCCTCTGAGATAAGGGAAAAAAAAACACCTACACAAAATTACCTGAGAACATAAATAAAACAATACACTGACAAACACAAAATACTAAAACAAAATATGCCAATTTTGCAGCACATACATGCACTGAAATCAAGGAACCCTGTGTTCCAGTCTGTTTTGCCACTGACTAGTTCTGCGACCATGCACTGGTCTTTAATCTCTCTTAGCTTCCATTTTTTCCTCCAGCAAGTAAACTCCCTTTAGCTCTCATTCTAAACACTCCTCCAAGTGTAGAGGAAGCCAAAGTAAGGGCACACTGGTGGGTCCTGGCTTGAAGCATGGAGTAGGGCAGTACTGGACCAAGTAATGGGAGAGGCATGCAGGTGGAGGGACAGGGATGAGTAATTGGAGACTGTCAGGTGAGTAAATATGAAGAGAATTAGGTACGTTAACTTGAAGGAACAGGGTAAGGAAACACGGAGGGAACGGGGTAGATAAAACCAGACACGTGTCATCAGCCAGACAGTCTGTCCATCTCTGCATCGCGTTAGTCTCTCTCTTCCTGCTCGGATGCTCCCACCCCCACCTTCCCAGGGTCTGCACGCCTCACCTCCTCTCACTGTGGGATTTGTAATCACAGAAAAGTCTGTCGACTAATCCCTGGGAATTCCAGAGCAGTTTGCAGCTGCTCTAAATTGCTCCATTAAAAAATTCTTAGTGCAATCTACATTGTAAAACTTCATGTTTAACAACAAAATGAGCTTGCAGCGAGATGCCCACACAATGAAAAGCAAAGAAAGCTTCACAGCTTTTCGAAGAGATAGGGTTATTCCGAAGGCATTTTCAGAAAGCTTTTTTTTCCCACCCACAAATAACTCCAAAACGGCGAAGTTCATTTCTTTTAACCTATATTTATACTTCAGCTATTTTTTAAATTACAAATTGCATCTCCAGGCTTTTGTTATCTAAAGATAAATATCCTATCTGCAAATTAGATTTTTTTCCCCCTAGCATTGCTAACAACCCTGTATCTTTTGGATGACTCCAGGGATAACCACAGTTCTCTGCACAGGAAGTAGCTCAACTCCCTTTTAGGAGATGATTTTCAAAAAAATCATGGCTGCTAGTTCACTACGGAGAAATATCTTATTTCTGCTGAATCAAAAAGATATCCCTTTGTTTCTTTTTCTATCTTCTTCACAGTGGGGAAAGTAGCGATTTCAGAAACCTCATTCTCAGAGCAAGTCAATCCTCTGACTACAGTGGAGAAGGTTGTAAGAAAGTCGTGTACTTAGAAGCCACCTAATAGAAAAGTAAGAACAAAGCCAAATTCAGATGATGAAGTGCCAAGAGAGGCCATCGTGTCTGTGCTATTACCAGTCACAATAGCCTGGGACGATGACAGGGAGGATGGGGCAGAGTAAGCCATTCACGCCAATTTTCTGTGGCCCTACAAGGAGACAACTACCTCAAACAAGCACAGGCATTTGGTAACTGAAGATTCCTTTAATACCATAAGGCATTTGGGGCATCAACCCAGTACTTATACGATGCTACCATATTGCTTGTCTGTCTCATGGAGTTTTTAAAAACAACTCTGATTACCTCCATAACCACAAAATCTAGCAACTAGTTGGTAGAATGAATGAACGAATGAGTAAAAAACATTGTTCACACAAAGGTACATAGCCTTCCAGGAGAGGCTGAACTGAACCAGTGAAATCCTACCAAGTATAAGGCACAGCTGTTGTACGCAACTCCACCAAGGGAACGCACTGGAAACAATGTTGATCTAGACAGATCTGTAGGAGGAACCGAGAAAGCTTCGGAGTCAGGAGGCTGCGTGGTGAGCCCAGCTCAGCCATTTAACTGGCTACCTGATCTTTGGAGCGCAACTCACTGAGGTGTTTCAGGTGTATGTGACACCGAAAGTACTACAGGGAAGAAAAGAATAACTGCCCCTGCCTTCGAGTGTGTGACCAACCTGGAGAAGGGAGACAAACTAATGAAGACACCTCATAAAACAGAGCTTCAGGTGCTCTGACAGAGCTAAGGATGGGATGGGATGGGATACAGGGCACCACAGGAGCTCGTAGGAGTGTGCACCTAATTCCGTCTCAACTCGTAGGAGATGGTGGAAGGAGCAGTATATGTAAATATTTAAATTCTACTGAGAGTCTTAAAAAAGTGAAGAAGGTTTTGGCTTTTAAACAGATGGGGGCAGGGATGGAGGAGGGGAAGCAATGCAGGCAAGAGACCCCACAGTGCAAGTGTCTCAAGATAAAAGGGAAAGAGGCTGGCACACGGAGGGGAGCGCTGAAAGCCAGGGAGAACAGGGCTGTGGGAGAGATGAGGCTGCAGAAGAAAGGAGAATCTGGATCATGAAGGGTCTTGCCCACAATGTCAAAGATGAGCAAGACTTTCCTCATGTCTCTTCCCTTTAGTTATTGTGTATTATTTTATATAAAATTCACTAACAGTGCCTTGAAGTTATTACAATACAAAATGTTTTATTATCAATAGGGAACAACGGATGTACAATATTAATTTCCATCCCTTCCTCTCACTTTTTGTCTGAAAGCAATCCTAAGAAGCTCAATTCAAAGAAGGTAGGATGAACTTTGAAGATTGGATATTATGCTTTATCAGCTACCAAATCCTGGAAAGGTTTTCTATTTGCTGTCTAAAGTCTTAAAGATTACCCCAAATCTAACTTAAAGAGAGGAGGGGAGAAGGGGCACAGCCCCCCATCGCTGGACAGGAATAAGGAAGGAGAAAGAAATCTATTCAAGTACTTTCCATGAGATCATGCTTGAGGTGGAACAGAGTGTAATAGCCTTTCTGGTTCACTGTTGTTTATTCTGGGCTCCATCTGACATCCCAGGAGTGGGTCACTGAGTTTGGATGATTCAGATGAATCAGAAAGTATTTCACTCAATAATTAAGGGACGTGCCATATACTATCCAGGCCATCTTAAATGCCTGATAAATTATTCCTTAATTTATAATAATAGTCACTACTGCTCCCATTTGATTAGTAACAAGAAAGATCATTTTCCCATCCATGTGTAAAGAGGTATGGAATCATGGAGGGAGTTGACCATCTGACTATGGCAGCCCCAACCACTATTCACTGGTTTTTATTCCTCATGCCATTTGAGCTCAACTTCTCAATCAGATTCTTAAGTTGCTCTGAGTGCCAAATGGATATTTTGTTTACTATTTGTATATTTTCATTCTCCATATGACTATGCTAGGAATGAAAATGTGTGCTCTATGAGCCCTTAAATGAATCTTGGAGGAAAAATGTGCAGGAAAGCCACTTAGAAAGTCATACTTTCCAGCTCCTTAGACCTTTACAAAGCACATACTAGCATGGTAGGTATGGCCTGGGCTCTGCAACCAGACCTGACGTTTGTTAGCGGCATGCCTATAATTTCACCTCTATAAGCCTTGGCTTCCTCATCTGTAAAACGAGAGCACTCATACCCACTACAGAGGAATGTGGAGATTAAGTGACACACTGTCATTTATAAATGATATGTAGGCATGAGATGTGTACATGAGTGACCAGTACATGCCAAGTGTCCACAAATGTTAATTATTCAACACCAATATTTTTGCTTAAGAAAGTTCCTCTTTGTCAAAACATGAGAAAAAATCATTCCTAAGGTAATATAAGAATTATCTTTAGCCATTAATTTGATTATTGTCCTTGTAATAAACATTGTATACAATGCAGAGGATCAGTACCTCCAAACCAAGGGTCTATATATAGAGGCTATTCATTTCCATTACAGCCATAATTATGTTTAACCCACAACCATAGTTTCCAACCCATACTGGCATATGCTATCCACATCTGCCTAAGGTATTTCTGGGATTGCTTCTACACACAAATTATTTATAATTCTAGAATTCACAGAAATTACACACTATTAAAAAAACTTTTAAAAATATTGAACACTGTCTCTATGGCTAAACAACATCTTTTAACTCAAAAATACAGCCAAAGAGAAGGGCATATGAGGTACCCCAGAGACAGCATGAAGCGCCCATGTGCCTAATATGGTACCTTTGTTCCTTCTAGCACTTGTCGTACACACGTTAAGATGGGGAAATCTGTATGAGAATTATTTTTAATATCACATTTTATTAACAAAAGGTTTAAGGAAGTTTACAAAGATATAAACAATACCACAAAATAAATAAACAAATGACAACTATGAAGAGAGGAGAAAGAAATGGGGGATTAAGAGGAAGGTAAGAGAGGAATGACACAGCAAAGTGCAGGCCATGCGGTCCTCTGACCTTGACAGAGGGAGGTCACAGCTCTGACCTTCACACTGTTCATAGGATCCATAACATTCAGACCCATCAGAGGTTCAAGACAAGCCTAATTATTCCCTCACAGGACCGGAGAGAAACCCTTCCCTGAGGCTCCTGAGAGAAAGGAAATCTGATGTATGGCAACCACTGCTTTCTGGAATCAGCACAATGATCAGCATTTTTTTTTTCTGACTATTCTGTCTGATACCCCTTAATATTAAACCTGATGCCACAACACAATTTAACACAAGAAATTCTCTAGTGGGTCAAAATGCTACAGTCTATCCTATGAGGCTTTCTGATAGACTGTGAAGTCATCTCCAGAGGGATTTCTGAAGCCAAGAACGCATCATCAGGTGATTGGTACACCTCTGAGAATTCCTGGGATGTCACGTGCATGTGTGTGTGCACACGCATGTGCAAACATACACATGCTCTACCTTCTAGAACATAAAGTGATCGTTCTAGAGAGCACATCAGTGAGTGTGAGAGACCTAATAATGTTGAAGAGGAAGAATAGCCCAAGTACTCTAAGGCTGTTCATGTCTGCACCAGAGAAATTCTACTTTAATTCATGGGCCCACAGAACGGTGCAATACTAAACCCAATAATACCACCTCGTGTTGGCAATTCACTATGATGAAATGAACACTGGAAGAGTCATCCTGGGCCCGGGTGACCCGACTCTAACCACGGACGTGGCATTTAACTCCTCTGGCTCTCTCTCTGATCACATGCAAAGTGTGAGTGTTGGACCAATCATAACGTTCAGTCGTTATGGAACAAGCCTTTGTTTGACACACAGAATCAGTAATATGCATCAATGTCCCTTCTCTGCATAATGTGCCCTACTCAGACAGACGGTGGGACAGACTTACACATGGACAGTGGATGAGATTTACAAGTTCCTAAATCCCCCCTATTCCAAGGGAACCTTAAGAATGGAATGAGCAGAAATTCTAAGTCAAGGAGTTAGATTTCTGTATTCTTTGAACCAAAGCACCCCACTTTAAAGTGGATTTTTAAATATTTAGGAAGGGAGCCTAATGATGAGACAGTACTAATCAGAGCTGTCTGAACATGTGATGGTGTTATCCATTCAGATGGGCTGAAATAAAAGTCATGAATCTAAGTTTCCCATCCCCCAGCTGCAGTCCCACCAGCCTATCCCCTTTTCAGTCTCGCTCCAGGCTAGCAGTCGAGCAGACTAGTTAAAAGACAATTAGTCCAATTTCACATTCTCTAGCAGCCGAAAAATTTCATGTTATTTCAGTCACAGTGGATGGATGCCAAGTTCACTGGAAGCAGCCCTGCTGATTTATCCAGTCCATTTTAATACTCTAGAAATACTGTTAAAACATGGCTGTCCTAATTACACAGGGATCAACGCACAGTGTCCCTCTCACCCAGGATTCTCCCAGAAGGGCTGCAATCAGCTGCATTCCCCTTAATTTCACCATGCAATTCCAACTAATTTCATCCTAGTACAGTGCTGTCAGACAACTCCCATGCCTCTGCGGTTTTAATCGATTAGCTCAATGTCTCTATAATGCATCACCAGCTGCCAGGCACAGAACTGGACGCTTTGCAAGCATTTCAGCTAAAAGACAGTTTAATTACTATACCAGCCTCTCAAAGGCATAGGCACAAAGCCTTGGAAGCAAATTATTAAAATATTTGGTGTCAACAAGCCACTTTATAACTGAGCAAACAATGACAATCCAAAAGATGGAAATAAAGAGAAAGTCGGTTTTTAAATTGTTGAGTAAGCCTTTTATGGACTCTAATATATTCAAGCAAATGGACTGGTTTCAACATCACTGTTTCCAGAAGGTGCTTGTGTTTTCCGGCCATTATTTCGTGGAATATTATGGACATCTGGGACACTGACAGGCTTGGAACATTATCCTTCAATGGAAAAGAAAGGACTGAGGTACATGGCATTAGCAAAAAAGTAGACCAATGAATCACTAGTTTGATGACACGATACACACAAAGCATGGATTCAAACAATTAACTCTGGTCTCATATATCCCTCAATTGCCAAAGCTTACACAAGTAAAATTAGAGAACCTGTGGTCAAAGAATAGTATTAGATAAATATATGTCACAGGAAAGCTAGAGACCTTTTAGAACAGATTTAAGTAAATCAGTTTAGTATAGTGTCTTTTTCAACCACTCTGGGTAACAGAGAAACCAGGAAAACTATGACTGAGAAAAAAAAAAAGTGTTCTTAGGCATGACTTAACTCTTTATACTGTGCCCAAAGAGGCAAGCAAAACAGAAAAAAATATTTTTAAAAATCTACTTCAAAGCATGTATCATAAAAGACTCTAAATATGAGGGTCAATCCAGCAGGTAATCCAAGAAAACTACCAACCCCAGGCCCCAGGACAGGGGGCTGGTCTTTGCCTCATCTGCTCTCTTTCCTTTAAAAAGTCTAGAAACAGAAAGGACATCTAGAAACAAACAGGAAGTCACTGACCACAGCACAGATGGTCCTCAAAACAACCCCAGACAAGAAATGTATCTAGCTTCATTATCAAGAGAGTAGAGACATCAAAGGAACTCTTACCTCCTTAATCAGAGGCACAAATCCAGTTACAGATAAAAGTCAGTATCGTATTTTTAAAAGATTCTGGAATGTATTAGGAATAATGGTTTCACATCAAGTGTTGGTAGGACTTTCCCTTCTTGTTAATTCCTTTCAATTGGAATTGCTAATGGTGGGGGTACACAAGGGTACAGCATCTTCTGCACAGCTCACTGAAAATGAGTGGCTATTCCCCATGTGGAGAAAGGGACTGGCTAGGTTACGAAGAGTTATCTTTCGTAGTTTAAAGATTAGCAGTTCCATTTTGTATTTGATCAAAATTTGCCTGTTTCCCCCCTCATTCTTCTTTACAGCATACTGACCCTGTAGTAACATCCCTTGCAGTTTCCTAATGTTTTCAAAATGCTCCATTATTGCATGCAGCACCAGCATAAGCTGGTGGGGTCACTGGAGTACATGTCACCAGTTCCATTTCATAGGTCAGGAAACAGAGACTCAGAGAACTTCACTGACTGTTCCAGAATCTCAGGATGGCCTGGGCCAGAAACCCAGGTCTTCTGATGCCCACCATATGCTCTTTCCTCTATACTGCATGGCTATTAAAAAAATCTTAAAACAGGCTATGATCAACCACCTTTCTTTCATTTTAGATCATGTATGCTTAAGTCTTCAACATTCCATACCCCATCTTGCTATTGTTTTAACAGCGTAGTGGAAAAACGCAACTTTTTCCAGTTTTCTTATTAGTTGTGTGGCCATGTAATTCATCAACCTAAGTGAGACATTTTTGAGACTGAAAGGCAGTTTTCGATGATCACCCTGGAATAAATAATAGGAAACCAGCACTGACCCCAGGCAAATAGTACATAAGGCCTTGGTACCTCCTGTAGATAAGGTGCCACCACCACTGAGGCTACTCAGACAAAAGCCTCGTGTGGGCTGAGGCTCCAAGCAGCCCTCAAGAGCTGCAAGGTAGCAGCTTCCATCCATTCAGCACACAGGTTTGGGCACACACAGGGTGTAGGGCCTCTGACATTTGTTTTCCATTGATTCCCAAAACAGTGTATCAGCTGGCGTTATTCATCTGCAATCTACCTTTGGGTCTCAGAGGCATTTCAATTTGAGTCCCTCACTCTATTCGGTCACTGTTTCTACAAGTCAAAAACAGTTAAATTTTGGCAACTTCCTATGGTTCAACTTGGTATTTGGAGCACTTCTACTCTCATCCCCAGGGTGCACTGCTTTTTATTCTGATGTCATATAAAAAATCCCAACTATTACTTTTTCTCAATTCTCCCTTCTTCCCATTGTTGTCTTGATTGCCTCTCTGCTCAGAATCATGCTGAAAAACCCTCTACGCTGTGCTTCTCAAACTTCAGTGTCAGATCATCACCTCAGGATCTTGTTAAAATTAATAAATCTGATTCAAGAGGTCTGGGAAGGGGCCTGAGATTCTGCATTTCTAACAAGCTCCAAGGTGAAACCCATGCACTTGGCACCAGGGCCGCCCTTTGAGAAGCAAGGCTCTACCCTGTGGTGTTCTGGCAGACAGAAATTCTACTACTAGCTTCAGTTATTCACTGATGACTCTGGACAAGGTATACAGCTCATGTGAACCTCAGTTTTCTTACACTTAAAATGCCTCCTATTTCACAGGGTTGTTCTGAGTATGAAATGAGACAGTGAGTTCAAAATGACTAGCACAGTGCCTGGTACATTATTAAATAAACATGAAGTTGTTGTTGTTGTTTTAACAAACAAAGCAAAGAGGACCTCGCCCCCTCAGAGCTACAGGTTATAGAGTAATTCCTCAAGTGTGGTCCTGGGACTATTAGCATCAAACATCCTAGGAACCTGTTAGAAATGCAGATTCTCAGGCCAAAACCAGACCTACAGAATCAGCCACCTTGAGCATGGGGTCGAGCAACTTATGTTGAATAAACTCTCCAGTTGGTTTTGATAAATGATGAAGTTTGAGATGAACTTGGAATAAGCTTTTTAACTCAGAAATATTTACAGCAGTTATTTCATGGGTTTGACCTCATTTAACTGATGTTTGTGATTCTTCTCGTGTCTATTGTGACTCTGTTCTCAGGACAAAATCTCCATGTCCTTCCTGCTCATGTATATCACATACACACTTGCATTAAAATTTTACACAGAGCATCTTTATAGTTTTTAAGATAAAAGCATTACATCAAAATGTGGCGAGATAAATTTGAGTTCAGTACTACTGAACGTAAGGTGTTTTAATTTCAAATCTGTTTACTCCCTTTTGTAGCTCATGCTTTTGCGGTATGTTCAATCTTTAATTAGAAAGTGAGTGAACACCACTAATTTATGCCAGATTGTACAACTAAGGTGAGCTGGATGAATTGTTCAAGTAGTAGTTCTCAAATCTTTAACATGCTTTTCATATTTTTTTCCCTGTACCTTTCATATCACCCTTCTTTCTTTTTCTCATCCTTCACTTGGCTTCCATGACTCTACAATGTCCTGATTTTCCTACCAAATCACTGAGTGGGTCTTCTCAGAGCCTGAGCTGGATCCTTATCTCATTCTGACAAATAAAGTAACTGGAGCTCAGATAAAGTAAACTGGTTCTAGGAGCCAGTGCAGTAGCTGAGACTAGAAGCAAGCTTCCCTGCTTTCTAACACCCATGCCCCTCCCAAGGGACCATCCTGCCTCCCCACTTGATTACATACGCTAGGAATCAAGCAATTCTATATAGAAGAAAAGTCTTTTTAATGGCCAGCATTTCCGTGTTTCTGGATTTTTCTCTAAGAAAAAAAAAAAACACTTGGTACACCATCTAAGTATCACCCCGTATTACTCTCTGTCCCCCTCACGTGGCTTGAGTTTCCTCTGTGGCATTTATCACACATTATGTGTATGTTTGTCTACTTTCTCCTCGACAAGATATGTGAGCTTGCTGGAGACATGGCTTCTTTATGTGCACTTCTGCCTTCCAAACACCTGGCGCAGAGCACGCATCTCCAAAGCTGTGCTGAGTGAATGAACAAACGTGGACATCTTACCTTCTACCCACCAGCCAGAATCCTACCTTAGAACAAACAAAACTTTATGAGGAGAGTATTTGTATGTTTACAGATATTCGGCTATCATCTTGTCATTTATCTTAAGGCTTGAGAAAATAATCACCATAATTTCTGTTTATAATAATTTATCAAGTGCCTCCTATTTGCCAAATACTTCATGATCATTATCTCTGATCCTCACAATAATCCTGTGAAATTAATTACCACTATTATGTTCATTTTACAGATGAAGGAACTACACACAACTCAGAAAAAAAAAAAAGAAATAACTTGTCTAGGATCTCAGTTTGTCAGTGGTGAACTTGAATTCATCCTAGAATCATTTTTTTTGTGTGTGTTGGAATTCCATGAGTTTTCTGATATACCGTATTGCCTCTTTACGACTGGAGTAGTACTCTTGGGAATAAATATTATTTACAGCGGGAAGATCAGGGGATTGAAGTAAGTATTTAATTGTTACTTCTGACATGGCAAAAGGTCCCTAGGTGCGGTATATAGGATGTAGCATATAAACCTTGCAGAAAGCCATGGTGACTGAAGACAAATTCCTTCTATTTTGGGGATAACTGCATCTATTCCCATCCTCACTACTTCTCTGCTCCCCCAACGAGTGCATTTAACACTTTTTCAAGCCATATGAGCAGAAACTTCGTTGCCCTTCATCAAATTCCTCAGAGCAAACTAACACTGCTTTTGGGGTAGAAACGATGAACGTAAACTAACCCTAAGGTCTAGCACTGAAGCAGCCATCAACACACAGGCCCGCACGCTGCACACTGCTGCCGAGACGGCTGCTCTCAGGATGAGAAGCACGAAACTGCAAGCACCGACACCCGGGAATCCACGAGGGTGGAGCCCACAGGGGCACCTCGGGTGTCCCCACACAGAACTCAGTTCTGAAAGGTGAGACTAACTATTGTGTGCTTCCACACCGAGAAGTTCTAGAAAGTCTGAGTAGCTAAAGATCCACACGTAGTTTTGTGGGTTTGATTTCTTACAAATTAGATCCGTGGAATTATATTTTGAAAGAATCTGGCCTTTACTGAAACAGGACCAGTTGATCAAATAATCAAGTTATACTAATTTATTGTGATGGAACACTTCAATTCCTCCATCAAAGGCAAAACAACAACCACCACCACCACCACCACCACCAAAGAAGGAAAGGAAGAAAGCAACTGGGAATACTGTCAACCGAGTCAGAACGCTATAGGCAGGTCCTTTAAACAGGAGTCTATCCTGGATGCATCTATTACAGATCTGACTACACAAGGAAGCAAAATTACTTAATTCATTATCAACCTACCCTGATTTAGATCTATGCCTGTGAAAATCTCTGTTACTAATTTTAATTGCACTATTCCCTCTCTACAGGGAGGGAATTAAATTGGTTTGGTGAAATAGTAGTGAATCACATCAAAGTGGTGGGCTACATTTTACAATATATCTAAATAACTATCCCATTTTCCCAGCATGTTGCTATGCATTTTAAGTATTAATATTATGACTATGGTTTAGAAGAATGTAGCCTTTTTCTTTAAAATAAATTTTCTTGCTCTTTTAGGACTGTTAAAATTGGGCTGGATTTTAAGTGGCTAACGAGTAATAAAAGCGCAGTATCTGCTGCAGGGAACCACAAAAAACATGCTGGCGGGCTCATAAAATATGTTCACGCACTTGCAGATACATCATTCTGATACAGTAATGGTTTTTCCAAACTAAGTGGGCTCCCTTTTGCAGCTACACTTTATTATCTGGATTCTTATTTTCACTCTTACCCCTGGATTTTGAGAGAGAAGCTTGTTTTCTCACATGCACGTTTGTAAATTCCGAGGCAGTAAGGGTCAAAAGAAAAGAAGCAAACTCACGATTCAGGTGGGAGGACTCGCACAGGCGCTGCCGCGGCTGTGCTTCTATGACTCAAATTTTGTACAGTGTTTCAGTGTCTTCAATAATATCACAAAAAGGAGCCTGGAACTTTTCTTACATAAAAATGCAGCCCTTTAAAAAAAATGGCTGGATTCCTACCTAGCATGTTTATCCTAATGGGGAGGCATAACGGTCAAATGGAAGATGCTTAGGGGTTTGAAGTAGGAAGCCTAAATTCTAGACCCTGCCTAGACTCTAAGCTGGGCCCCGGGCTAACTGAGAGAAGCAATTCCCACAATCTATGGAGGCTTCAGTTATTTCATTTATGCTACTTGGATGATTCCAAGTTTCATAAAGATTGCTCCAGGAATAGCACAGATAATGCTTTAAGACTAAACCGAAAGAAAGGAGGCTAGTTATAAAGCCAGAGTAATCATGCAGATGAGAAGGAGCAGTCTGAACTCAGGCTGTCTGTGGAAACAGGGGGAGGAGCACGCTGCAATGCTGATTAGGACTTGGGAACCAGCTGGATATGGGTGGCCCGGGAGCAGGGTGGGTTAGCATGACATCCAGTTCATGGCTGGTACCACAAGGTACAGGAGGTCAGACTGGGGACAACGCAAGCTCAAGAACATACTGACCTTCATGTGTCCAGAGAGATACAAAGTCAGAGCTTGGAAACAGAGATCTACAGTTCAGATGATAAATCACCACAGCCAGTTAAATTTTGGAGTCACTATTTCACTGCAAGTTCTTTTCTTTGGATATTCATTCATTTAGCAACCATTTAGTGAGTACTTACTACGTGCCATGCACTTATGCTGGTGCTGGGATACAGGAATACTAGTATCTCTGCCTTGATAAGCTTATGGCCTAGGGACTACGGATGTGTCCATTCACAGATAAAAGCAAAACTTGGCATTTTTATGAATTTATTCTATGTGCCAGCACCGTGCAAATAACTTTTAAAAAATCATGTAATTCTACAGGTTGTTGTTCAAGATGGAAGTATTATAACTTCCAATTTATAAACAAGAAAATGGGGCCTCTGAAAATTTAAACAGCTCTCTCCAAGTCATAGAACTAGTAAGAGGCAGGGTTAGGATTCCTAGATTAGAAACTTAGATTTTTTGGGTTGTTGTTGTTTTCTGATTCTAAAGCTTTAACTCCTATACTATATGGAGGGAGAAGAGAAGGGCCATAAGGAAGCAGCCTGGGAGAGGCCCCAATTTAAGGGAGGCCAGCAGAAGATGAACCCAGGATTGGTGTAAGGGAAAAAGATAGCAGGAGGTTTAAAAGGAAAGAGAATTAAGCCAAAAAACCAGTGGAAGAGAGGGACAGAGGAAGTCTGGGAAAGGAGGCGGCTGGGACAATCCACAGGGTCAAATGCTCCCCAGGAGTCCGTGTTCCATGCAGAGCACCCAGTGGGGTCAGCTTCCAGGAAATCAACAGCGTGAACAAAGGGAGAGTCAGAGCCCAGCAATGGAGCACTGACGGGGCATTACCAAGTGGCCACAGTCATTGGAAGAATATAACAAGTAATTTAATTGGAGAGAAAATGGTAAGTAAAGTAGAAATACTGGCTCAACGTAACCAGAGAAAGTAGAGTCAAGATGATAGTTTAATTGAAATACTCTACCTTTATAAAGAGAGAGATCTCAGTTTTTTCCTACAAAATTTTCAGTTATCACTACCCTTTAGGAGAGATTTTTTTTCCCCCTCTCTCAAAGTAATTGCCTTGGATGAAGACTGTTTACTTCTTGCAGTGGCATATCTGCCAGATTCCCAATGATGCTTTATTTGAGGAAACAAAGCAAACACTTATAAAAATTAAATGTAGTTCACTTTCATTTCTTATCTGGCCCTTCTATGAGATACTTAAGATTGTGACTCTGGTTCAAAAAGCTCTAGCCAAACCAAGGAGTTGAGACAAAGGTCATGAACATCTCACTGCCATAATTATGGTTTTATGATCAAGAAGTTGGTGTTCTTTGCAGAAAAAATGCAAAGGGACTAAGTCTAAAAAGAACTGCTGAATATTATCATATTAAAAACGATGTGCATGACTCAAATCATGATTTGCCTAATATGCTAAGCAAAACAGAATGGAAAAAACATGATTTCTGGCAGGAGAAAACAGATCACAAGTGCTACACAAGGAGGCTGGCCCCAAGCCTGAATTTGATGAGCACTTGAAGGCATCACCTTGATCTTCATCAGCTTATTCATTGTTGTTGAAAATTTAGTCACTTCATTTATCCATGTTTGGGGAAAAAGGAAAAACAGAATGTCACCACAAGAATAGCAATCAGCTTGATCTTTGGTTGTTTTTTTTTTCTTTCCTACTTTCATTTTGAAAAATCATTCAGGATCATTAAGGGACTTACCCTTTATTTCAGGTTAAATAAAATGAAATGTAACTAATTTCATAAATATTATATCAAAAATATTTCACACTAAAATGGATATACTAGTTACAGTACATGCCAGAACATAGGAGGATGAGATGGAAAATGACTCAATTATGCTAATATTGCTCTGGTAAGTGTGGAACCAGATGGGAAAGCTAGCTAGCTAACAATGGAGGAATTTTTAAAATCAGGTCTTTTTCAATAAATATTTGTGCTCCAAAGCTCTACGTTAAGAACGCTGGTAGAAAGATCATCCTTTCCCAGGCAGGTTATCTACAAGGCTGGTGGGAAGCTTCCCAGGGTGTATTTTCAATGATCTTCATCCCCTGTCACATGCCCTCCAGGAAGGTATTCACCTCTCAAGCCGGCTGACCTTCCCTGTGTGCAGAGAGCACGAGGTCTATCACAGGGCAGTCTGTCAAATGATAACCCATGGTGTGACATGTGCTTAATGGGTTAAGGCCACAAAGCTACTATCTAACCAAAACCAACAACAAACACAAAACTTTCACATTATAGTCTTCTAGGGGGGAGATCACGCAACTAATAGAGCCTTCATATTAATATGACTTACTCCTATTCTGGTGAATGATTGTAAGTATCCATATAATTAAGCTTTTTAAATACAAGAGCACATTTTTGAAGCAGATAATCCCAATCTATCCTCCCATTTTTTCCCCATTTAATCATCTCCCCCTCTGTCCCTTTC
The DNA here is from genome assembly GCF_048564905.1 of Vicugna pacos. NCBI lineage: Eukaryota > Metazoa > Chordata > Mammalia > Artiodactyla > Camelidae > Vicugna > Vicugna pacos. The sequence continues at coordinate 40,563,794 of NC_132992.1, read as the reverse complement.
TGTCTCTGTCACACACACATGTACACATACACACCTCTGTTAAATTTAACTCGAGTGCCTTATTCATACTACATTATTAATGACTAAAAATTTCACCTCCACCAGGCAGAATTAATCTTTCTCCTCTGTGTTCTCTCTATCCAGAACATTCTATCCAAGTCTTCTGTGGTAGATGGTGCTGGCATGCTTCCCCACCACCCTTTCTCTTTATAGGTTCACTCATTCATTCCCTAACTGCCATGAGTGTGGCTGCCACTTGTTCATAGCTAGAATCTTCTCTGGAGCATTGGTCTCAGCCACTGGGAGTCAAACTTTCTGGAAATGCCTGAGCGGTTACACTTGATGGTTGGGGGAGGGGGTGACGGGGGACAAGTCAGTGACTGACTTACATGGGGTACAAAGGGTCAGCCCCTTTCCTCAACTTCGTGGGAAGTTCTTGTTCCAGATCCCCCAACAGAAACACACTGAAGCTGTTAGTCCCATGGCCTGCTCTCAGTTTCCTTTACTCCCTCACTGGTTCCACTTGAAAGCACCCGCTCTCCACATCACTTGCACAGAAATCCTACCTCAGACTCCGCCTCAAGAGAACTAGACCTAAGACACCTGTTAAAGTCCTTGCTACGTGGTAAGCAGGGTAGTTCTGTAGGTTGTTGCTTAAATGAATCCTCCTTCATACTTCTCCGTCTGTTAGGGTATTCTGCATTTGAACATGTATTAATGTCTTCAGATGAAGACATGAAAATATGAATAAAGCATTCTGGCACTGGAGGTGACTCGTTTGTACACCAGAGGTCATTCTTCAGTCACGCTCGTGGGCTAGCACCTCCTCTGCATTAGCCCACTCCAAACCCCATAAATATTTTTCACATTTCCTCATAGTTTTTCCAAAATAATTCTCTGAGCCAGGCACTTAAAACCACTAATTCATACAGGTCAACAGTTTTAGCCCCTCAAAGTCAAGTCACCTATTTGCATGTCTCTGTAGCTAAATGTTTAGTGTTCCTTTAAGGAACATTTAGCACAGTAGTTCGAAGTGTGGGTTCAAGATAGACCTGCAATTGGGCTCAAATTCCAGCTCTGAAACTTGCTAGATTTTGGTCTTGGAAAAGATATATAACCTATCCAAGCCTCTGTTTCCTCACCTATACAATGAGACAATCAATAGGATATCAATTAGGAAGGTTTCTGTGTGGATTAAACTTTAATGGAGCTTTCATTTAAGCCTGACATCAAGTAAGCAGTCAACAGATTTATCTATTTTTATTTTGAAACTTCCCAATGCACTTTGTGATAGAACCTTTTTGATAAAAATCCATTACTGTTTCCTAGGGGTTGACATGTCGAGGTCCTACTAGGCATTTCCAGATCTACCCTATAAATCAGGGGGGTAACTGGATAAGGGACGCAACAGACCCCAGGTCTACCACAGTACTTCAAGAAAGCACTGGTCTGTCATGACCACTCACTTTGAGGGAATCAATAGCAACATCGGCCACAGAAGATGTAAGTAACACGGGCAAAGCTCCTTCTCAGACTTACTCCCTCTTGTCTTCCTCTGATGGAGAGATATGGACAGTGAAGGCCCAGAGAAATACTAAATATTCCAATGGGGAATATCAACATTCTCTTGTTCTACTTTGGCTTAAACACATGCAAATGACTTCAGTTTTCTGATATCTGTAACCTATACTGGCATGTAAGAAAATAGAGGACTCACTTCTCCAAGTTCCTGAGCCCCTCAAGGGTAGAGACTACATCAAATATATTTTGGGAGCCTTCCCACAGTGCCCCATTAAAAGTATAGACATATCACAATTGACTGATAAATTCCTGTTGGATTAAGCTGAAGAAAATCTATGTACCAGTAGAAGAGAGGTTATGTTTTAAGGTTAAAAAATAAGATAAAGGAGAAACAGAAATTTATGACAAGAAAACAAAGACAAGGCCAATTATGCAGCAATTTAGACAACATGAACCAAAGGCAACCATGAGGCAAAGGTTCCTCCCACCTCAAAGACTTGATAATTTTATATAAGTCTGTCTTACTATATTATTATTTTTATTTACAAAGTATTGTGCATAGAGATAGCATCTCATAAATACAAGGAGGAAGGAGTCAAAGAGTCTGACCCAAGGAAGAGATCATGCAGGGCTGTGTCTATTAAGAGAATGAAAATATCCTCAACAAAATATTAGCAAACTGATGTAACAGCACATTAAAAGAATTGTGCACCACAACCAAGAAGGATTTATTCTAGGGATACAAGACTGGTCCAACATCCACAGATCAATGGGATACACCACATGAACAAAACAAAGAATAAAAATCAAAAGAGCATCTCAATAGATGCAGAAAAAGCATCTGACAAAATTCAACATCATTTCATGATAAAAACTCTCAACAGAGTGGGTACAGAGGGAATGTACCTCGACATAATAAAGGCCATATATGACATCATACTCAATGGTGAGAAGCTTTTGCTCTAAGATCAGGAACAAGACAAGGATGCTCACTCTTGCCACTTTCACTCAACATAGTACTCGTAGTCTCAGCCAGAGCAATTATATAGGAAAATAAAAATGGTCCAAATTGAAAAGGAAGAAGTAAAATTGTCTCCATTTGCTGGTAACATGGTATTATATTTAGAAAACCCTAAAGACACCACCAAAACCCTTGAGAACTAATGACAAAAACCAATGTACAAAAATCAGTTGTGTTTCTATATATTAATAATAAACTATTAGAAAGAGAAAAAGAAAAGAATTCCATTTCCAATATCATTAAAAAAGAATAAAATACTTAGGAGTAAATTTTTCCAAGAAGGTAAGAGACTTGTACACTGAAAACTGTGACACCGATGAAAGAAATGGAAGACAACACAAATAAATGGAAAGAAATTCCATGCTCATGGATTGAAAGAACTAATATAATTAAAATGCCCACAGTACCCAAAGTGCCCTACAGATTCAGGGTAATCTCTATCAATTTCAATGACTTTTTTTTCCACAGAAATAGGAAAAAACAATCCTAAAACGTCTGTGGAACCACAAAATACCTGGAAGAGCCAAAACAACCTTCGGAAAGAAGAATAAAGCTGCAGGCATCACAGTCCCTGATTTCAAACTATGCTACAAAGCTATAGTAATCAAAATAGTATACTACTGGCATAAAAACAGACACAAAGATCAACGAACATAATCAAAAGTCTAGAAATAAACCAATGCATCTATGGGCAAATCAATTTTTAACAAAAGAACCAAGAATATACAATGAGAAAAACAAAGTCTCTTCCATAAAGGTGTCAGGAAAACTGGAAAGTCAAATACAAAAGAATGAACCCTATCTTATGCTACACATACAAATCAACTCAAAATGGATTGCAGAAGACCTGACACCATAAAACTCCTAGAAGAAAACATAAGGAGTAAGATCTTTGACATCAGTCTTAGCAATGATTCTCAGGTTTGAAACCAAAAGCAAAGGCAACAAAAGCAAAAATAAGCAAGTGGAACTATATCAAACTAAAAAGCTTCTGTACAACAAAGTAAATGATCAACAAATGAAAAGTCAACATTATGGAATGGGAGAAAATATTTACAAACCATACATTTCATAAGGAGTTAATATCTGAAATATACAAGGAAATGATACAATTCAAAAGTAGGAAAAAATTTAAAAGTGGGCACATGACCTGAACAAACATTCTTTCCAAAGACCTACAACTGGCCAATAGGTACATGAGAATGTGCTCAAGATCACCAATCGTCAGGGAAATGCAAATCAAAACCACAGTGAGATATTACCTCACACCTGTTACAATGGTTATTCTCAAAAAGATAAGAGATAACAAATGCCAGTGAGGAAATGGAAAAAACAGAACACTTGTACACTGTTGGTGAGAATGTAACTTGGTGCAGTAACTACGGAAAACAGTATGGAGTTTCCTCAAGAAATTAAAAATAGAACCACCATATGATCCAGCCATTCCACTTCTGAGTATATATCCAAAGGGAACAAAATCATTATCTCAAAGAGATATCTGTACTCTCAGGTTCATTAGAGCATTATTCATGATAGCCAAGGTATGGAAACAACATAAAAATCCTTTGACAGATGAATGAATAAGAAAGTATGGTGTATTTGTAAATATGTGAGGTGGTGAATTCGGTGAAGATTCAATCTTCACAATGTATTTCAAATCACCATACTGAACACAATGGAATATTATTTAGCCTTAAAAAGTTAGAAAAACCTGCCATTTGTGACAGCATGGATGAACCTGTAGGGCATTATGTTAAGTGAAACGAGCCAAAGACAAATACTGCATGGTATCACTTATATGGGTCATCTTTTAAGTCAAAATAATAGAAACAGAAAAGTGGTTACCAAGGGTTGGCAGGTAGTGGAAAAGGGAAGAGGTTGGTAGAAGGGTACACATTTTCACTTATAAGATGAACAGTCTGAGGATCTAACGTAAAACATGGTGACTACAGTTGATAACACTGTACTGTATAACTGAAATTTGCTAAGAGTAGAACTTAGATATTCTCTCTCTCTGGGAAAGAGAAACACAAATATGTGAAGTGACGAATGTGTTCATTCAATGGAGGGACTCTTTTCACAATGTATATGTATATATATATATCAAACCACCACACTAAACACTTAAAATATAATGGAAAAATGAAATTTTAAGGTAAGTCAATAAAGCTGGAAAAAGAATTTCATTTAAAAAAAAAAAGGAAAGAACCAACAAGGCAAGCAGATTTAAACACTCTGATTGCAACATGGCTGGCGAGCAGTCCCAAGGTTAGGCATCACTGTCCCATGGTCAGGCAAGAGAAGGGGCTAGATTTACAAAGGTCACTGGAAAGCCACAGCACCTGGGCCAAGTTCATCCAAGACACACCTCTCATCTCTTACCCCAAGGCAGCCTAAAACTTAGCAGCTGGAGAAAAGAACCATCAAGAGGAGGACATTGATCATGTTTTTAACTTCTGCTATCCTCCAGCACACAGTAGGAGGCCACTGCAACTTCTTAAAGGGACCAGTAAATGCCAAGTTCTCCACAGCTATGAAAGAAAGTAAGAATGACTAGCTCCGCATCCCGTCGGCAGAGTGACCAGGAACCATTAAACCCAAGTTTGCTCACTTCAGCTCAGTCTGGCTAATGAGCTCTCCTGTATGTGTGCCCAACTCGAGGCTCAGTGTTCTGGTGTTAAACTAATGACTTACATGAGGAGGTTTTGGCCTCGGGAAACTTGTAATACAGTTTAGGGTGGTTATAATCGAGTTGGTGGGAAATAATTATTTAAATATAAAAAGAGGATTTCAAATCTTTTTCATCTTAAACTATTTTGAACATTTTTATTTAGTGAGACAAACTCCAGAAGAGTATGTCAATAAATTCTACTTTGCCTTCATGAAGAAGAATGTTGGCCTGTAAAGGCATATAAAAAAGCTTAATTTCATGGTTGAGATTTCATAAGCATTTGGAGCGCCTACAAAATCTTTCAGCTCATACCAACATAGCTCCTCCCCTATCCTTCATTCTCTTTTGTGTGTTTCCATGAGATGGCAGAGTGACAGATGTCTACAGGCCTCTCATAAGTCAAGACCCTTAAGTGCAGGTGACACTTCCTCAGCACATTAAATTTCAAAAATCTTCTATCTGTGTATATTCACTTAGTATATTCTCATTTGTACATTTATGTAGTAAAATTCACACCATAAAATATATAGAAAGTACAATGAGCTGGAAGCAATATTTTCTAGTATTCTTCACACCCCAGGAATAGCCTGACCTTGGTATGCTCAGATTCCCCAAAGTCTTAAAAATTATACAATGTGAATTGTGGCATTTAATTTATTTTATTTTATTCTGTATGCTTTAAAATGCAACCATTGATTTTTTAAAGCCTTTGGGCAATATACAATAGGAGATTTCATAAACTACAGGGTAAAAATGACAAAGTCATAACAACAAATGTCAAACTCGCAATAACCCATCCCAAACAATTCTTTGCCTTCCTAAGTCAGGTATTACAAATGTGTCTCTTTCGGACAGAAAATGAGAGAGAATTTTTAAGCCTACCAACTCTCCTAACAGCCCTCTGATGTTTATCTCTGAAGATGATCAATAAGAGACGTTGACAATACCCAGGATATGAATGCAAGTGGCTCACTTTCTCAGGGTCTGTAACACAGCAGATTCCATTAACAGTGTTCTGCAGAAACATTTGGGGTTCCCTTGGGGAATCCTTCAAAACTACATTACATGGTGAGATAAAGGGTCTGGACGTATCTGACTACACATTGGCTAAATGACCTTGATCAAATCATTTAACCTCTACGAGCCTCAGTTTTTTCATCTCATCTGTAAAATGAGGTGATCAGGCCAGATGTATATTAGGTACATAGTAATATATCAGATATAAGGTAGACAGTTGTTAAATTGTAGATTTTTTAAATTATTGCTTTTAGTTCATCTCTGCTTTTTTCTGAAGCAATGAAATAATTATACCTGGGATGGGGAAAAAAAAAGTCACTTTTGGCTTTTTGTTGAGGACGCTTTCTTATGGGTAGGTTTTGGTATAGGGTATAGAACCTGTACTCCCTCTCAGTCTGAACTACCCCATTTCAAACTCCTAGAAAAAAAGGGGCAGTTTTGACCTAACAGTCCATATTTCCAGGTATTCAAAGTTGTTGAAATGGTTCTGGTGTCCATAAATTAAAACATATCCTGTCACTGGATCCTGACATAAAAAGAAGGAAACCATGCATTTAACTCATCATTTACATTGTTTAAACAGGAAGACTTCTTTAATTTCAGATTGAGATAAAAATGAGCTTCAAGAATGGGAGATGCAGTAAGTTCAAGAAAATGCATCACATTTTGCTAACAATTCCCCAGTATTCGTCTCTGAAACACATAATTTCAGGTACAGGCTAAATAAATACATATGGATATATATATGTATCTAGGTCTGTCTCTAAAATGTAATATCCTTTTAAATGTTATTAATAAAGGAAATAATTGAGTGTTAAACAGACCACAAGAAAGCCAATATATGGTTCTACTTCAAAATATTTGAAAAGTTAAAAAAAATCAATGAAGGCTGCTGCAGATTATCATGGTTACAAACTCGGGTTCCAGAGCCACACTGCTCAGGTTTGCATCCTGGCTCCGTGATTCAACTTGGGTGAATCATCTCTCTGCACCTCACTTCTCTCAAGTGCAGAAAAACAGTACTTCACTATTAGACCTCTTGTGAGAATTAAGTGAGTAAACACATTTGTAAAGCACCTAAAACAGAGTCTGGCACAATAAATGTTAGCTTTTACTTTATTTGCTATTATAATCTGCAAAAAGTTTTAATGCCCTGCTCCCAATAAATAGCAGAAAAAAGGTTAAATTCATTACCTTATAAAAGAGACTGCAAGAACTATAGGTAGAAACCTACAATGTAAAAGATGAGGAAAATGTAACTCCCTAAGAAAACTCTACAGAATAGTTACTACTACTACTAAACTCGAAATTAAGTATTATCAATCTCCATACTTATTAAATCTACTTTATGGTTCTTTGAAATAAGGCCAAACCAATGAATTTAGTGACAGAATTTAAGACTGTAGTTCAGAAATCAGAACTGTTAGAATGATTCTGGCGTCCAGCTTCAGATGGCCCTTGCTGCCTCCTCTCCCCTACAGATGCCAATCATGGATCTGGGCATGGGTGAGTATCTCCCCTTCAGAGAGGCTCCTTTGAAGCAAGCAGCAGAAAGGGGTCCTTATTTCTAGGAAACACCGAGAGATCCACATACTGCTGTCCACTGGTGGTGATGATGATGGTATAGTTAGAATAGCCTTTACTCTGAGCCTGCCATCCTAAACTCTTTGCCATATTAACTCAAGAAATATAAAGAATTACTGAGAGAAAGACAAACCCTGGGAACAGAGGAGGAATAACAGAAGTTGGGGTCAGGCCGCATAATGTAGTCAGAGCCCTTCCGTCCTGGGCCTCTGAGGGACTCCCCAGGAAAGGAGCCCCGATGAAGTGGGGAGGCACAAGGGCAGGCACTGCAGGGGGTGAAAGCCGGAAAAAGGAGGAAAAGGCAATGAACATTTGTTGAGCACCTTCCATAGTGCATGCTTCTTGAGTGAAAGGAATGTTCTAAAAGAGACAAAGATGGCAGCTTAGCAGAGGGAGTTCCACAAAGTTCATCCATTTCTCAAATACTCCTATTACCCTTTCAGACACTAGGTCTTCTAATTAAATCTACCTCTTCTAGTGAAATCTAGTTAAATCATTCATGTGAGTGTGTTGAACGTAAAGGCTATTAATAATCCAAATAGCATCACAGTATAAAATGTTAAACATAAATATTCTCTCATCTGGATTATATCACTCTCAAGTCAACTGCCTTTTCCAGTCAGTTTTTAATAAACCACATTCCATTATTTTCACTAAGAAAACTAGAATCCATTTTGGTTTTCTTGGGATATTTCTTTTATAAACTAAAAGAACCTTTTTATTGAGTTGATGAATCTGCAATTTTTAAAAAAAAAAATCTGTAACAAATGCCATGGATGATTGTGTAAAAGTGAGAATGGGCAATGTTTTACTGTTATTAAATATGTCCAAGGTAACAATTTTAACATTTCATCATGATTTGATTGAAGTCACTTAAATTGTGTGTCTACCTAATTTCAATGAATCAAGGTGAAAATATGACCTTTCAGGTCCTGGCATGCTGCTCAATCAATCAACTTTATCACGCTCTGCATGTAATCCATCTGGTTGTATATTGAACTAGAAGGAAATCTGAAAGAATGGTATAAAAAGTAGGATTGTACTCACCACACGTGTATTTCCTGGCTTATGAAGCACAGTGTGTCTTTACAATTTAACTGAGACAATCAACACAAAATTAGGCAAAAAGTTTCTCTTGGGATTAATTTCTAATTACACCGTCTAGGATGATAAAAGCAGAGGCAGAAATACCAACACCATGAAGTGCTTCACACATGCTCTTTTCTAAAAGAAAAGCTGGCCTTCCTTCAATGTGTTAAAAAATTGGTCTCTTACATCCTTGGAATACATCTAGCTTAAAGCAAAGCATTTTTAAAGCCAACCCCTTTGCTTTCTGTCAAACTACTAGCAGGCAGTTTATTTTCAACTCCAGATGAGCTGAACCTTCTGCTTCATTACTTTTTACCAAATACTGCACATTTCCAAAACTTCTCCCCCTGCTCTCGAGGCAGGCAGGGGCTCCTCGTGATTGTTGCTAAGCCCAAGAGCCAAGAATTCCTATAATAAGACAGATATCACCACTATTTCCCAGCATTGCTTTAGGATAAAATGACTGAATTTCAAACTCCATTACTTTAGAATAGAAATAAAAGTACCCAACTTCTTACACAGAAAAAAGTATATTGGAGGAAAATTACTTTGACACATGAAATTGTTATGTCAGACTTGGTATTACGATGATCTGAAATGTTAACTTGCCAGTTACTTAGCAGATTTAGATTCTGAATACCTAAAAGTCAAAATACTACCTTTTGACTTAAACTGAAGAAACTACTCACATGCAATTTTAAAACTGAATAGCATGTATATAAAAATAAACTTTTTACTGGCACAATTGCTTCTTTAAAGAGTTACGGCCTTAAATACATGTTACAATGGAAGGATCTTACCATGAGGAACTAGAGTTGGTCGAAGTATCTAATAAAGCCTAACACAACCTCTGTCCTCAATTCCTAACACCAATTTGACCGTCAGAACAGCTTACGGAGTGTCCAAAAACCCCATCAAGGAAGGAGCAAGAAATTTAAAAAATAAAAGCTTAAAGATCTGGGTTTTCTTCAAATAAATATTCCATTTGATTAAATTCAATTAATACAAGATTTTATTGAGCAAATATGATCAACTCAGGAAGAGGAATTAAGAGGGCTGCCTACAGAGAACAGCTGGAGAAACCTTCCTGGAGGAAGTGAGATTGGACAGGGCTTCCTGAAGAATTGGTAGCACAAGGATAAACAGAAGAACAGCAAGATGACAGCCTAAGGGGGAAGAGGAAGATGGGCACAGGCATGGAGGAGCCTGATGGCAGATGTGTTTATACTATTTTATTCATGCTTAAAAGAGGAATAATACTATCCACACTTTAAAGATGAAAAAGAACAATGGGTTTCCAAACACTTAAAAAAACCTAAAGGGCTGTATGAACATCTATCAGCAAAGGATTATCATTCTAAGTAAAGCTGAGACTGACTTTACTCAACAGGCAAATGTAGCGATTTCCTGTTTTTTAAAAGAAAAGAAAAATGACAAAAAAGGAAATTGGTTAGGATTATGATTGAAGCAGGGACTGAAGGAAGAGTCTAGGGAGATCAGGTGAATATTTGGTGCATACAGACAGGAAAGGAGGAGGGCTGAGACAGCTGTTATTGGTCAGAAATAGAGACGAATAAACCTGAAATTTAACGCAGATAGAAATATCATTTGGAAGTTTAGCTGTTACAGAGAATGGCCCATTAATGATAATCCTTAAATTTCAAGTCTGAATGATCTAAAGAATAGTAGCCAAAAACTGAAGACGCAACCTAACTTAGGAGAAAAGATAAACTTACTTTGAGCCCTACTGTTCGACATACAAGTGTATGGTTGCATTTATCATAACTTCAGGGCAAGTGGGGGACTTGAATAGCAATTTAGAAATACAGGGACAAACTTGAATTCTGGCTGATCATAAAAGACTAAAAGTTGACCAGGTAAAAAGGATTTCTTCTTTTAAAGATTTGCTTAACTCATTTAAGTATATGCCAACAAATCATAGCCAGATGTTAAAAAAATCTAAATTCAGTCTCTCAAGGTAGAAGCATAAGAATCTAAGGATCTCATCATATAAAAGAAATAAAGTTATTCCTTAGGGAAAAGCAGCGGTTGGAATAAAGAGATGTTAAAGTCAGGAACTAGTCACTGGAAAGAATTTACATGGAATACAGCCATGCACTGACGTTCCCTGGGCCAACAGAACAACTGTGCATGTGATAGGCCTTTGGTTTTCATTTGGTTTGGTCACTCTGTGTCCCTACGTGCTTGCTCCATCTTCATTCCTGTATCTCACCACGTGAGTCAAATTCACCACTTGGTTTCATGGTTAATTTGCTGCTTCTTATTTTTGTATTTTAAAAACTTTTTATCGATAAGTAAGAGCAGCCTATTATTATTTATCTTTGTATTTTAAAATCAATACATAATTGTGGTCAAAGTGGGTTTTATCTGATTATAAAGTTGATATTTTAAACATCTGTCATAAGCAACATGAGTCTGTCAGGTCCAAAGACAAGAGTTTCATGACCCGACTTATTTCCTTCCCTTTTTACCATTTGATTCTTTCCTTTAAAAAGAAAATGAACAAAATTAAAATTCTTTTCTATATTATTTACATTAACAATATTTCTCCTCCCCAAAATATTTCATGAGTGTTGCCTATCGTCTGTGTTACTTAACATGAATTATCAAGGTGACTGTGAATGTTAAGTATGACTGTTTAATTCATGCTTGCATTTTGCCTGTTTAATCTGCTTAATAGCTAGCAGGAACAAAGTGAAACACTTAAAAATATCTTCTAAGTACACTATCTGGTAAGGATGGACCATATTTCTATTCCATCGGTGAGTCAAGGATCTGGGGGGTAGTTTAATTCCAGAACCCTTTTATGAATCAGAGAATTAGCAATGAGTGGTCATTAGTACTTTTTATTGTGCTCTCTTCTACAAGTTAAAAAAAAAAAAAAACGGAGAGAAAGGATATAATCAGAATTGGTACGTGGAAGACACTGAACGAGGAATGGTGAGGCTCCAACTCTGAGCCAGAAAGTGAAAAGACAGCATTCACCACAAATGGATACAAAAATCAGATCCATATTTCAGGCAATGCTTTCCTGAACACAAGAGAGCTAGAGATGTTTAAGCAGAAAGAAAGACAGGTATTTTCCTTCATTCAAGTAAGATTTGGAAGACATGTAAGTGAGGTGGAGAGAAACTGTGAGGTTGACTCATGAAGGCCTGGGACCTGAGATGAGGTCAACACGCCCTTTTTTTTTTGATCAGGTTAGCTCCTATGAATACACACAACATCTAAGTAATTAACTGCATACATTTCACATCAATGTAGAACACAATTCTAATCAACCACTGGAAAAATTTTCCATTTCAGCTTCTCATTGTCCTGCCTATATTAGCTTCACCCAAATGGAAGATAAAAAGCCAGTCCAAAAACATAACACCAGGTCTACTGTAAATTGCTATCACTTCCTTACAAGAGCTGGGTACACTATTAAGCCAGGTGGCTTAATCTTCTTGACTTTCTAAGTGCCTTAACAAAAGCAACAATAAAACGTTGAGTTGATTGTTCTCAATTTCCTTTGCTTTGCTGCTCTGAAGAAGCGCCAATCAAAACATGATTCATAGTTCTGCTGAAGTCAGAAAGTACTAAAAATGTGGCTGAATTCCTCAAGGTGCAATCTCCCCAGCATATCCCCCAAAATGCAATCAAGCAAAGTATATTCCAAAGTGACTCCTTTATGATTACTGGTATACAATCTACTCTTGAAAAAGGACTGTAACATTTCTCCTTTGTAATTTAATAGAAAAAAATCATCAAAAGATGAAATGGCAATTTCATTTGTTCCAAGTGTGCAAATCTAACTTCTTCTTCGATTGTGACAACCCATCTTTCCCTGGAGTGACCAGTCAACAGAGACTGGGAGAAAGAACCACATTCAGTGTAATGAACAGAAGATGTTTTGGGAGCCTAAATTTTCCTTATACCATTCAACATTTTCAACATTGATCTACTCCCATGCATACTTTATTCTTCATTTGAACAAAAAGCAATCCCATCAGCACACTTGTATGTAGACATAGCTTTTAGTCAAATAAGAAATCAATGTCCTTAGACTCATTGAACACATATTTCACCAGTAGCCTCTTATTATTGGTCTGTCTTGAGGCCTAAGGAGCTGGTTAAGTGCTGTGGTTGGGTAAAGCCAGAGGAGAGGGGGAGCTGACACTACAGAAGCGTGGGACTGGCTGGGAGAGCAAGGCCCAGGGCCTGGAGAAAGCAGGAGACACACAAACAGGAGGCTGCAGAAGTTCGCTCCTGCCACCTCAGTCTCTGAGAGCAGATGGAAGAAAGAGCACAATCCCTCAGGGGAGAGGGAGGGGGAGGCATCTAGCCCAAGGGGTAGGGGTTAGGGGTATAAGGAAAGAGGCTGTGTTTGGGGGCACTGCCCAGCAGGATAAGAGAACGCCGACCAAGAACACACGGAAGGGTCTTTAGCCCCAAGATACAAACCAGCGTTTGAAACTCCATTTGAAAAAGAATTCAGTGTATATGGATGTATATGCATGACTGGGACATTGTACTGTACACCAGAAATTGACACACTGTGATTGACTGTACTTAAAAATAGGGAATCCATCTACAAACAAGCCAGTGCCTTCAATCCTCTTTGTCCCCTTACCTTCTAGGGATCTTCTTTCCTGTCTGTAAAATGGGACAATGACTAAACGACTTCTGAAAGACATCCAACCCCAGACTCCCCTCAGTTTTTACTTACATTTCACTCATTCTCTCAAAATACAATCTAGAGAGTGCCTGACCTAAAAACAATACGGACATAATATCATGCTAGAAAAAAAAATAAAGCCAAAATTATTGTGTAATAAACTAATATTTAAATCAAAATTAAGTGGCATCTGATTATAAAGTAAATAAAATTAAGATATACTTTAAGGTTGAGGAGTAGGAATTGCAACACTTACCTCCAGGTTCATGGTTTTCTAAAACAAAAAAATTATAATGGCCAGTATGAAACAAAACAAAATCTATTTTGAAAGGGTCTCCCTGGATTATATCCTAATTTATAACAAAACTAAGAGCAAACTTGGGGTAGATCTTAAAATCTAATTAGTGGAATTACTACTAATTCACCATTCCTTATATTTAAATTAGGTCTTGTTACAATTCATAATTTATGAAAACAAAATCAATCAAAATAATTACAATCCATTCCAAATGACTGAAATTATTTATTTATACTCCCTCCTCAAGAGAGAAACTTTTCCTATAATTAAATGCATTGGTCAAAATGTATAAGGTTTTATTGTTAAAGGATTTAAATTTGTTGAAATTTACCTAAGCCATGAATATTCAGACAAATGTTAAATGGTTAAATACAGATCTATAAGCAAATCCTATAGTAAATTATTGATCCTTATTTTAAAGAAAACAGGAAATCTACTTATAATCAAAAATTTCAAATTTAGAAAACTGTTCATCTCTGTAACACAGATTTACCTCAACAAGTGATTTCTAGTTACCCTTTTAGCTTGAAGGGAAACTCTTTGAAGGCATCATATTTTCTTTACAACTAGTAACAATTCACTTTACTGGCCTGAAATTTCATAAACCATAGAAATGAAACCCTCTCCTGATGTGTTAATCAGCCAACCAAGGATCCTCAATTAATTCTATCTAGTTGCTGGCACATAGTAAGAGACACTGCACTGGGGAAGGATGAGACAAGGACCTTAACTGTGAAACTGACCTTCCAAGACTCAGGCTAGAACACCTTCAGAAAGCCATATTTGAAGGTGTTTATCTGTAGCACGGTGAGATGGGGCTGAGTCACTCCGATCCCACATTGGATGAGAGAGCTGGCTCGAAAAACTATGACCATAGGAAAGAAAGAAACTAACAGCCCACTTGGCAATTGAAACTTGAAAAAAAAAATGCTTTAAATGATTTCACAGCATCCCTCCAGCTCAAACAGTTCATGATTTAGAAACATTCTAGTCAGGTCGACCTGGTTCCTATCGTGATTATTATGACAGTACTGAAATACAGTGACTGGGCATTCATTTCTCTGTATATTGTTTTACAAAAGAGATGTAAATTAAGTGAGAATAGACCATCTTACAGATACTGACATGTTTCCAAATTTTCACTATGCTTAGAAGTATCACCTATGAACAATACCAGGAGGAATATCTTCTGATAACCAACTTAGGTAGACAGTCTGTTCATATACTACCCAAATTACAGTCAAGCTGAAGATAAGCACTAAGCAATTTCAAAACAGGGTGATTTCCCAAGTTCCCACATTAACTGCAGCACACTAGGGCTGGAAAGGAACATACCTATTACTGAACAAGAACAAGGTCAAAAACACACTTCCTATTCATACAAGCTTTTGGCCTATTCCCCATTCCAAATTTTCCTGGCCAAGATATCTTTAATATTTTTCCAGAAACAAGGCTGGGGGATGTGTGGGGCGTGGGGAGACTGGATCAGTCTGAAACTGATTTTCTGTAGAAAGTCCTCCAAAGTTCCCAGAAAGATTACAGCACCTCCTGACACAGTCTATAAATTTATATTTCCATAGGTTTTCACAATGACTTATATCTGAGACTAAGAGTTTTCCTCACACACTTGACATTTAGGAAGTATAACCAAGTTCTGAGTCATTTAATATTTGATAATTCCTCCAGAACTTTGACCAATGAAAAATGTCACTGATTATGTAGCTTCCTCATTCTTTGTTTTTTTTCCCAGTGTTTGCTTAACTGCCTCTTTGTATTTTCAAAGTTATTGTACTATCTAACTTTATAATGGCTTTTAGAACTGGTGTCCTCAAAGACTGATTCTCCTGAAACTTTAAGACATTTTAAAAAACACAGTTCACTTATGAGCACCTACTGTATGCCAGGCCCTATGCTAGTCCTTGAGGATACAGAGATAAAAGGTTTGAAGACAGTGATAAGCAACCAGGCAGTAAAATATGCATCAGCCTGATTATGAGACTCTAAAAGAAGGGCCCACAATCCGAGTCTTAGGAATGAGGATGGGGACTGTCAGAGATCACACCTGGGTATCTGAATGGACAGTGTATGGATGAGAGTGAGATAGAGGTAAGAGACAAGTAGTTAGTGCATTCAACTTGAAGAAGTCTGATAAGGCTGGAGGCAAGGTGTGTGTTGAGGGCAAGAAGTAGCAAGAGATGGGGTTAGAAAAGTGGACAATTTCTAGGATATGAAGGGCCATGTATTTTTCTGTGTATTTGAAAAGAAAATAAAAAGCACCGAATACTTTCATATAAGAAAGTGACACAGCTTTTTTTTTTTTTTTAAAGAGAGAGTTTTTTTGTTTTTTTTTTTAAAGAGAGCTGCCTAGGGAGGCAGCTATATGGAAAACTGAAATGGAAGTAGGGAGAAGAGGGGAGAGGCTGCAGCCAAGGACCCCAGTTAGGCTTCAGCACCATCTAGGTGAGAAAACAATGGTGAGCTCAAACAACGCAGAGGGGTTGGGGATGGAGAAAAACAGATCCAACCAGCCTGAATGAGAGACAGAACTTGAGTTTACTTGCCAGTTTCTGCCTGGATGTCGGGGTGGATAGTAATTCCTTCAATGAAGCTAGCAAATATGAGGGGAGAAATAGGTTTTAGATGATGCTGAGTTTAGCATGAGGCATTCTGAACTTGAGATACCTATGGTAAGTCATGGCACAATGGACAGTAGAGAGTGAACGTATAGACTTAGAACTCCAGAAAGCAGCGTAAGTACAGAACTGCCATGGACGGTCAGGTAGTAGGTAAAACCATGGAAGAGAACAAGGCCACCCAGTCTAAGTGTGCAAGAGTAAGAGAAAGCTGGGAAATGTTTCTATTTGAGAGCAGATGGAAGAAATACAGTCCACGAGGGAACATAACAAGTTACCCAGCATGGAGGTGTAATCCAGGAAAAACTGATGATCTGAGGCTAAAGGAGAAAAGTACCAAGAAAGAAATGATAAACAGGGTGGAAAGGGGCAGATCAGACAATGAAAATTAGGGCAGAGAAACACTCATTGGAAATGGAACCCAAGAAACCTAATTACGTCAGAAAATCAACTGTGGTGAGTTACTTCTCATGAGAAGGCAGTCTGCCCCCTAAAAACTGACTTGTCCTGGAGTAACACTGTAAAAAGAAATCATAGGCTTGAGAATCAGCTAGATCTGGGTTCGAATTATGCTTCTTCCACTTACTAGGTATGTTTTAGTAGAAAAGTTCTTTAATTGCTCTGTGCCTCAATTTCCTTATCTCTACAGAGGGATGAGAATAACCATACCATGGTTATTATGCATATTAAGTTAAGTAGGATAACATATATATGTTCATATATATAACATATATATAAATACCTAGTGCCCTATCTAAGAATAGTCACTCAATACATCAGGTACCTTATTAGATACACATATACACACGTCACACACAGATCAGCTAAAGCTAGGGAAGGCTTCCACCAAGTTGACTCTTCACTCATCTGCCTAATTTGAATATCATGCTAAAATGAGCAAAAGCTGCATCTGAATAATAACTTGCGGACTGACAGGAAATAAAAATCAGCTCTTTTAGAATGTAGTCCTATAGGCTACACCTTGATTCCTTGAAAGTCTTCATATATCTCACAGGGATAAGCAAATTACTTAAAGACACCAGATAAATCACACTACTTGTCATAGGCTTAAATACAACAGAAATAGATATTAACCTAATGAGTTTCTTTTCAAAAAAAAATGAACAAATACTCATCAAGCAATAAGTTTTTCCCCTCAATTATCAGTCTGGCACATAGAATAAAGCAGCCAAAAGCGGTCAAATGAATTATAATGTGCTTCAAGCCCAAAGACTAAAAGAAATTGGACCAGGTTCCCCTCAAAAGTAAGAGAGAAAGCAGCAGAGAGTTTTAAAATTTAAATTTAAAATTCAAGCTAACGCTCTGGATTGGTACTACACTACTTCATAGAATAGTTGTTCTATGTGATCAAAGAAAACATAATTAAGAGAATATTAAATTGGAGCAGGGACATACTGTTTTGATTCAATACATCTTAAAGGTCGTTTGTTGTTACAGTAAAGATTTCTCTCAAATGTGTTCTGAGATAATATCTGTGTTATGCAACATACCTGATTTAAAAGTATGCTATATCCACCTCAAGAAAAGAAAAATATGGAACAGACATAAGTATGAAAAACAAAGACTTGGTTTAAGAACACAGATAAACCACACATAAAAAGCTGAGACAGATTTGGGAGGAACTGCCTTTCTAGTCTTTGTGGAACCTATGGCTACCGCCATACAATGCAACAGAGTGGCTATAGTTATACCCAACGCAAGACATCAGCAGGCAACTCAGCTGCTGCAGGAAAAGTCCGTTTTTGCCATATCTGCCTTCTGTATATGGAGGCACATCCGCTGACCCTAAGCAATACACAGCTCTGCAAATATAGAGTATTAATTTTGTTTTATTCGCCTGATCCTCAATGTATTCACTGCCAAAGTGAAAGGACACTCTGAGAAAAATGAAGTTCTGTATAGGAAAAGAAAAAGGAAAATGGCTAGAAAAAGAATCACACTGAGTAGTATTGATAAGCAAGATTGATGGCTTCAGATTTCTCTTTGTGTTTACTGACAAAAGGCAGCATGCAATAGCAGGCTCGGCTTGTTCCAGTGAAAAATGAAGCAGGGTTAGTAGGCTGCCTGCCTCCAAAAAATGCTTTCTAGGACACCAGCTATCTTTTCCCAGTCTAACATCTTCTGTGCCCATTGGACGGTACTCTATCTTTGGTAACACAACTAGAACTTATACCCGTTTTGATAAATACATATACATGTTTCTGTATTTGCTTCAAGAATACCAAGACCTTCCTATAAGGGTGGATGACTGTGGAAGATGTTATCCACAGTATTTAGGCAAACAAGCACACGTATGAATTTTCAGAGAGGCAAAAACTTGAGTCCCCACTCAAGTAGCTGGTATCACTGAACATTCATATCTTTCAAATACTAAAGGCTGAAAAGATGAGCAGCCACGAAACAAAATAAGAGGGAAGAAAAAAGAGGCCCATTCATAACCACAATCAAACATGAATAATTACCAGTTTTGAATGTAAAGATCATTCAAATAAACATAACTGACAGATCATCCACATAGGGTACAAGTCAAAGTAAAGAGACAGTCCACTTTGGAAACCGTCTACTGAATTGATTTAACAAGTTTAATGCGAGCATCAGTGTGGGGCTATTACTGATCGTAAGCTTTACTGATGTTATTTGTTCGCTTGGAAAAATACCGTTCTTTGGAATGAGCACATTAAGGCTAAAATTGCAGAGAAAACCCTATTACAACTTTATTGCTGGCAAATTGGAACCAAACCTTGTCTGTATATCAATTACTTAGAGTTACCACAGAGATAAATCCTTTTTTTTTCCGTATAGGCTCAATCTTGAAGACAGTGATGAGAAACTCCTTATTATACCCTACCAACATCACTAGGTTTTCTTAGCAATTTCAAGAAATTGTCAATTAAGTTCTTTTTATTAGGTTCCAAAAGCTGTTAAGTCAAACACAAATCTATCATAAGGCTTGTAACAGCATGTGATTTAGGCACATTTCAATGCCTCACTCCTTCATTATCTACCTACCCCAATGAGACTGCAAAGTTCAAGTAAAGTAAAGGAATTTCTTCTTGATTATCTTAGGTTCACAGAAATTTGGAGTAAGTGGCCACTCGTTTGTATCAAATGCTCTACCCAACTCCCATTCTTATTAAAAGAGGAGGAGGACAGTAAAAGTTGTATGTGTAAGGGACACATTTGCTTCCAAACTCATTAGAAGAGAGGGAATGAGTTTGATGCAGATACCCAGAGTAGTAACTACTCAGAAAGCGTAAGGATCTCTAAAGCAGTAGTGCAAATGTGTCCATTTTTTTTTTTTTTGCTGATTTCACTTGTGAATTGTGAGATCATTAAGCAAAAGCATCTAGTCATCCAGGTGGCAATGGAGAACAATACTGCCCCAAACAGTGGCAGGAATTAAGGGGACATGTAAGTGGTTGTCCTTGCTCCCTGACCTAAGAGAGAGTAGGTGCTTTGAAAGGACAATTCTGCTGGTCCCCAGGAAGAAGGAAAGAGTTAGTTCCCTTGGAAGAGCAAAACAACAGAGGCGCACGGAGGTCAGCCCCGAAAGCAGCTGCTCCTTTGACCTTCTAGACAAACAAACAGGGCTTAACAGGAAAAGAAGGCAAAAACGGCACATAATTCTAGTGAATAAATATGGCCCAGTGCTATTCAGGAGTCTTATACTGGAGGCAATCCACAACATCCACATTTCAGTTGAGAATGTTACACAGAAAATAAAAGGGGACTTAAAATGGAGTAAAGGCCATGAGCATCAGCTGAACAACTCCATGTTCTTCAGTTTGACTCTTTGAAGTAATTTCGACAACTGGCTTAATTTTTGAAAGACAGCAAAAAATAATTAACAGTTTTTACATAATCTTAAATCCCCCACTGCCCTACTTTCTATATAAAATTGAGTACTGTTCTAATCTTGTAAAACTTTAACAGTTTCTAGATAAAGATTTAAATTTAACTTATTTCCTGAGAAGTGTCACTCAGCAATTTGAGTTTTGATTCCTGGGACTGCCAGCTAGTAGGGCGATTTACTTACACCACATCCATTCAAAGATGGGCAATGTTTTAACCCAGGTCTAGAAGCAGGAGTTCCAAGCCCAGGAACAGGCGTCAAAGAATAACAGGAAGAAAGTACATACGCCACATTGAAAAGGCACAGGCTCTCACTGCTGTGGTTTTGTAAGAATTCTCACTTTGTATTTAGGTTTCCACAGCATTCTGCTACAGCCTGACTACTTGGTCACAGGCTGACGACATCTGAAGAGGAGGAAGGTCAAAGCTATCATTATGGCGGTGACAACCAATCACAGTGGGACAAAATAAGTTTTATTTATTACTCTTAATACAAGAAACCTTTACTGTGGAATATAATTGCACTGTCACTACACACCAGAGATTTTTTAATCCCCAATCATTTCAACATATTTTACAGTTCATTACCTTTCCAGCTAGATATTGCGAGAAGGACTCTCCTGAGCCTATACAAAAGCATTTAAAAATCTACTATTTTTACACTCATATGTCAGCCACACAAAATACTAAATAGGGAACTTGAGAGAGGCTAAAAACTTGTATATTTCAAATGAACACTGGAAGAGAAATATGTATCTCATAATCAATTTTAAATCCCTCCACCAAAGATTAGAACATCAAAAATTATGAATCATGGAAAGAATTGGAGGCTCTGTAACACACAGGTTCGAATTCTAAATTGGTTTTATGACAACAAACATGGCAGTCTCCAGACTAAACAGGACAGACTACACACCTGCCAGCGGCACACACACTCTGGCAGCTGATACAAAGTTATGCTACCTTTAGGAAGAGATTACCTGTTATGATTCTCATAAGTTCTAATAAGTGTCACTGTGAAAAGGTAAGCAGTTGTATCACTGTGAATTCTGTTCAGTAAAAACCTATCACTTATGGTCATTTTTCACACATTGCAGCACATGCATCTTGCCCTGCATGGATTGAATTTAGAATTCATCACGATTGTACCATGACAGAACTTATCTAAACTACATAATGAAAATACAATCCACTTTTAAAACACTTCTGGATTCTACAAATGCTGCACTTCCGGATTTGGGGTCCTGGTCCTTGCAGGTCCACCATGAACCTGAGAGCAGACATTAAGGTGAACTTATATTCTCTACAGCTCTTACCTAGTAACCCACACTTCTCTATTGAGGATAATGTCCACAAAACAGTAATAAAAATTGCTCTTGGCAAGGGGGTTTTAATTAAAAATAAATGTACAGCTTCTACATGAGTCCTTCTAAAAATGCTTACTCTCATTAATGAAGCATGTTTGAAGTTAAATTGTTTAATCTCAAATTTGAATATGACTAATTTGGAAGTTGTGACAAATATAAAACAGAATGTAGTCATTTTACCAACTTGCAGTGAATTTTCCCCAAAAGTAGCAACAATTTAAAGGGAAAACCTGCTTCAATGCAAATGCAATACTGTTATATGCTGCAGTTGCCAGGACCGTAAAGAGTTTCCACTGTCAGCGTTTGTTTGTTTGTTTAAGGAAACCAATTTATTTCAAAATAAATGAACCCGAAGCCTTCTCCTTATTTTTGGGTAAAGAAAAAAGGCCATTCTGAACATTCCTAAAGATCTCATGAGAAGAAAAATAATGTAAAAAAAAGGAGCAATGCCCTCTATTTGTAATGAGCTATCTGAGCTACAAAAAGGTTTGGCTGGTTTCCCTACAGAGCTGACACCTGAAATTCCTACCTGCCAAAGTATCTAAAAGGGTAAAAACCCAATCATTAAAATTAGAAGTTAAATGATTACATCAAATTAATACAAATAATAATGGGGAGGGTGAGGAACAGACAGTAAAATATTTACTCAACTTTTTTTTTTTACATGTTTAGAATACAAAGAAACTTGCACAAATGCAGCTCTAGGAATTTCTACATTTCATTGACTATTTCATTCACAAATCTTAGATTAATGAGTCTGTGATTCCAGAAACAACATGCTCCCATCCAAAGACTAGAACTTGAGCAGACCAAGATGGAAGCAAGTGTTCTGGGTGACAAGAAGCCCTGAACGTAAGTAAGCTCTGGTCTCCTACCACGTGCGAGGTGCTATGTGCTGCCCACTTCAGGTTCTCAGGCGGTCCTCACCACAATCCTGAGGTGGCCATGAGCAGCCTCAGCTGCACAGAAAGGGAACCCAAGGCCCAGAGCATTTCATAAAACTCACCCCAGGTTACAGAGCTGCTTAGTGGCAGTGCTGAGCTCTGACCTCACGTCAGGTGACTTCCAAATTCATGTTCTTGCCGCCAACTATAAAGCTGCTGAAGGAAGAAAGACAGAATCTAAAAGGCAAGTTTCTGTCTGCTTATTTTTAAGGATGATAGAAATTTGTGAACCGGCTAGATTACCAAAAAGTCTGCTATTGATAAAAAATTAAAACATTATTTGATGCTGACACTATATACTGGTTACAAAGCTTAAAGTTATGACTTCTCCAACTTTTTTTTTTCATATTCATCAGAGCATGAGATCGTTTTAGAATTCCTCACTAACACAGTGTCAGGAAAATTTTAGTTTGACAGACAACCAGACAGGGCCTAGAGGAAGCTGTAATGGGTCCTCACAACAGCCTGTTTCACTCTACAAAATTTAAATCTGGTTTGGGACTGCTCAATTCAAGGACATGTCTCATGAGTGATTTGGGGTGGATAGAGCATATCCATCTCATTTTTTGGTTTGTTTGTATTTTTTTTCGAGGGGGTGGTCTTGTATCTTACTCCTGGGTAGAAATTTACGTTATCAATCATTGTAAAATATACATTTTCAGCAGGCTACTTTAAAGGAATTTAGTACCTTGGCAAAAGACATCTTTGACTGCAAAAGCAGCTAAGAGGCACATACCTGGCTGAGGGGAGCAGGGAGAAGAATCAGCTTGGAATGAGCAGTTGGGCCGGAGAGCTACAGCATGCGAGCTAAGTGCTCTCAATCGGGAAACTGATTATCTGGTTGTGAACTGCGGTTCTTTCAACCAGCAAGTTCTGTACCATCAGGATTAAATGAGATAACCCATGGAGAACCCTTAATGCAACCTGGCACACAGAAATAAACACTCAGGAATACTAGTTATCACTACTTTTCTCAAATCAGGCTGATCATTAGAACTGCCTAGCAGATAATGGAAATTCTGAATCAGGTAGCCTGAAGCTATAGGTGCTATTTCATGAAAGCGGTTCAGTCCTATCAGGAACACTGCCAAGTTAGGAACCAATGGCCTACAGCTATGGTTTTCAAACAGCTTTCTACGGATTTTGTTTGTATGTCAAGGTAACATTTCCTCAGACCAAAAAAAAAAAAAAAAAAATCATGAGCCTACAGAAAAAATCACTTCTCCCAAAACAAGTACAAAGACAAAGTCAGAGGAAACAATACAAGGAAGAGATGTCCTCTCATGTTCACAGAGTAAAGTAGCCTTTACTCATGCATTTCTAAGTCAGGGCATTAGCTTCCAGAAGCTGAGGTCAGGCACGTATAAACAGTTTAGGCTCTGGTTATGTGGGAGAGCTGAAACATTACTGAACTGATTGACACAGAGTGTCCAATACGGCCTGTACCACACAGTGGCCATGTGGCGGCGGGGTCAGCTTCTCCTGGCCTGTTTCACTGTAAAATGGAGATAATGACGTACCAGATTTTGTAGGAGCTAAAATTAAAGATAGTAAGGTATAACAACAACAACAAAAAAACACAGCTACAGATAACATAAGGAGGTTTTATCCTTACATTTCACCCATAAGATACAAGGGCCAAGACAGCAGGAGCTACAAGCTTTTTATCTGCCACTATCAATCAAAACTTTGATTTCTAGAAGCATCACAGAGTCCAGACTACCAAATGTCCAAAGGCCTTTGGAGCTAGATCAACTCTAGGTCCTGAGAAAGAAACAAATGAAACCAACAACTACTTAAAAATAGAAAGTATTTTTAAAACTTTCAATGCATTTATCAAGCACTTTCTATCTGTTTTGAAGACGCAGAAGCCACAGGCCCCCAAGTAACTGAGAAATCAAATGCGAATTACAATGGACACCAACTCAGAATGATAAAGATCCAAATGTGATTATATTTTCCTCTGGTGTATGATTTTGTAGATAAATGTAGGTGTCAATAAAATTCAAAATACTATTTCTCTAAGAGAAGGCCCAGGGCAAAAGAGACTCCAACATGTGTACAGATGCAAGCAAACCTACGTGTACAGAGTGAAGTGTACTGGACTGAGAAGTCTTCCAGGAAGAGCAGCTTCCATATTCCTTTATTCCTTTCTTAACAGTAACAGCTCAATTTGAATTTTTAAAAATAGTCATTTCTGCCCTTTAAAGAAACATTAGTGATTTTTTAGGTTAATATTGATGCTAAAAAAAAATACAAGTTTTCTCCCAGTTGCCTGTTTTTCTCCTAAAAAGCTCCTAACTCAACTTTCAGGCTTCAGCTTGAACTCTAGGTCCTCCAGAAGGCATCTCTAAACTCACAAAGCTTCTTAGGTTCTCTACCATAAGCTGCTGTGGTACTCTGGGTCCACACCCAACACAGCATCTGTGCTCTTCTTAAATGACCATGAACGGTGCTTACTTCCTCGGGACAGACCTTCAGCTCCTTGACAGGCAGAGACAGTCCTGCAGGTCCTAGCTCACAGCAGGAGATTAATAACTGAACATCTGAGTGAATGGTTCTCACGCTGTTTCCCCAGCAAGCATCAGCATCACCTGGGAATTAGTTAAAAATGCAAATTCTTGGATCCCACCCAGACCTACTAACTCAGGAATTCTGGAAGAGGGGTCCAGCATCTGGTTTAACAAGCCCTCCAGGAGATCCTAATGCAGCTGAAGTGTGAGAAATACTGGAGTAGGTACTGAAGAAAAAAAAGGTCTTGACATGCAATACTTAAGATTACCAAGAGAGAACAGCATTCTCAGACATAGTGATTATGACTAAATATCCCGGTTTGCATCAGCCTCTGCAGAAACTTTCTCTGATGAGGCTCTTCTGCCTCCATGATGAAGTTACTCATTTATTTTCCTCCTTGAGGTCACAGTGGCACATAAAACAGTCTGTTAGGAATGATTTTTGCTAATTATGTGGAGAAGACAGGGAGGGAAGGAAGAAAGTAGGGAAGGAGGGAGAGAGGGAAGGAGGGAGAGAGGGAAGGAGGAAGAGAAGGAAGGAAGCAAGCAAGCAAGCTTAGCCTTTACATTTGCATGCCTACAGAGGTTACTGGCTCAACATTGAGGGAAGAAAAGAAAAGATTTGAAAAAGCCAGCCCTCAAGTTGTTTCTATGTCAAACTTTTAATCAAAATGTGCTTGAAGTTTAAAAGCCTTCAAGTAGAGACGAATGCAGACTGCAGAGAGCAGATTTTACAAAATATCCATTCTGGTCAGTTGTTTCGTTTGAAGGAAATACTTTATGCATTTCTGTATCATCTAAGGCACAGCACTTCATGAAGAACAAAACATAGAAAATACACTTGCAGCATATTGCCTTAAATTTATCTTAAAGCAATGTAAGCACAAATTATATTATCTCTGAACCAAGCCAAATTTAGATTTCAGCCTAATCAAGAGAATAGAGGGACAATTCTTTAAAGTTACCAACAGATTAGAAAACAATATTCAAATCTCTAAGAAAAAGTCACAAGTGATCGTAGTATTCTGAATAATGTTGATGCATCTGAACGTCTCCCCTTCCCTCGCTTACCTTCTCTAACCTTTAGCTTACTTTGACTAGGAAGTTTGAAACGGTTAAGGAAGAACAATGAGTCACTAAGCTCATTTCTGGTTTTATAAGCAATCTCTCAGACTCAGACACCATCATATATTTTCCACCTGAGTTGTGGAAAGAACCACCATTAGGAATTTTATTACAAATGGGCATTTACTTATGCACCACTTTCAGGGAAGAGAAAAATAGGACAGGCGGTTGTACAGAAGTCTGAAATTCCCACGGCTTCCTGTCTTTTATAGCAGAAGCATTTGACACTTCTGCTGTCAAACGTAGAAAATCCAATTCATCTTCAATTTGAGAAGGTTATAGTAAACGAAACTATACTTCATATTTTTCTTTTCCTATTCTCAATACGATTCCTTTTCTATTCTTTGTTCTGCTCAGTAAGTTTAGATCTTATTTTTCTTCACCAAAAGGTTGAGCACCGAAATACCGTAATATAATCACAACAAAACCATAGCCTCTTCTGAGTTATTAGTGTATCAATTTGAAAAGAAAATCCTGCAAAGGAGAGTTCTAAGTGGTCTGTTATCAGAATCGCTACTTGCAAGGGTTTACAAATAGAGAAGTTTATCACTTATTATTTAAAACATGTAACTATTTTCATGTTACATCAATATGCATGTCTAGAAGCTTGTTTAAGGAAACTATTCACCATGCAAAGTTTTAAATGCACAGTATCAAAGAATAATTTTTGACATTTTGATTCATACATGCTTATAAAGCTCCAAGACAACATAGTTTAATTATAAAACATATTTCTACTGCCTTAGTCATGCCAATTAAATTTGATTGGATACTTTCTTTATTCAACAAGCCCCTTTCATGTCATTTTAATTTACTGTCAAAGCAGCCTGAATATTGGAAACTAAATTATTTACTACAGCCCATAAGCCAATAATGTTCCATTTGTCTCATACAGAGGGAGACTAGACTAACAAGATTATTAAGGACATTACTTGTAATAGCGAATGTCCTTCACTTTATTTGAGCTTCATGCTGTGCTTTCAGAGATCATACTTCAAAAGAGTTCCATTTCATTCCGTCACAGAACCTCTGATATAAATTATTCCCTACTCCCTTTGTAATATTCTGATCATAGAGAAAGTGGACCCAATATTGTCGGGTTGAAATGGAAGCACACTCTCTTCGAAGGGAGCTACATAGTTTATTTGTGTTAAACACCTTTGATACACTCCCTCGTGCCAATATTGCAAAACAGGGAGAAATCAGTTGAATTTATCTCATATTTCACACATTAAGTTCACAGAAACATTTTGTTTTCACTGTCTTGAATACAAACAACACTTCTAAAAGTCTTGGATATACAAGTAAATCAATAATCTTAGTTTTCAGAAAATCATAGAGACTTCATTAGGCATTATACGTCTGGACAGACACTTCATGCAGAGC
The DNA here is from genome assembly GCF_048564905.1 of Vicugna pacos. Classification (NCBI taxonomy): domain Eukaryota; kingdom Metazoa; phylum Chordata; class Mammalia; order Artiodactyla; family Camelidae; genus Vicugna; species Vicugna pacos. The sequence continues at coordinate 40,536,071 of NC_132992.1, read as the reverse complement.
TCCATTATTGTGAAATCCTAGAAAATGAATTAAAATGTCTCAACCAGAAGCACTCTTAAAGGCAGAGAAAATAAATAGAGCCATAGTGAACTCTAATATGCCCACGGAATTCTGCTGAGGCTAGCCTCACGCTAAGACTTATTTAACATCTTCATTAGTGGTCTGGAGAGGGAGGGAACACATCAATTATATTCACAAATGGCAATTAATTGGAAAGTGTTGTAATTGTTAGTATAAAAATGAAAAAGAACATAAAGAAGGCTATAGAGGCCAAAGCTACAGAAAAAACTTCTAAAACGGCAACTGATCAGTAAATTAAAAGGCTATGTGAGAGTAAAAATATTAAGTCCCACAGGGATGCTTGGAAACAACATTTTAAAAGATCACAAAGTGATGTCAGACTAGGAACCAGCTACAAAACAGTTCAAAGTAACGGCCAAAAAGGGAGGAGGGGCGATGTGGTCTCTCAAGAGGGGAAAAAGCAGAGCCACTGACTCTCAGAGAAGTCGTAGGGGAAAAGCAAATGTCCCCTTGACTTCTGTAACAGTAAATCAGACATTCATTAAAGAATATTAAGCAGAAAAAAGGGTAAATCATCTATTTTATAATGTGTTTATAACAATTTTATAGTAAGTGTTCATTCAAGCTCAACAATAAACGAAAACTTTATAGACAAGGGTACAAATAAATACAAAGGAAGGCTTCATTTCATGTAATGAAATTAGACAATGATTCTTTTTATATAACTCACAGTGCTCCAAAAATTATTTAATAAGGCTTAAAGGGACACATGAAATATAAGATTAGAAGTGGGTAAGACAGAAAAATAAGAAAAATAATGGTAGAGACACAAAATGGAGCCAGAATTAGCCTACTATATAAACATTTATGTTGGTTTTAAAACAGATGAAAACTGAGATTTGAAAGCAAAATTCTGTCAATGAGTGTAACAGAGTAATAGCAAAGGGTTCCAGCTTTCCAAGTGAACCAGTGTAATTCCTGAAGAACGTATTTCAGATACCCCAGATATCACAAAAGATTATCAAATCATTCTCTTATATGCATGCCTCTATGCAAGGTAAAACAATTCTACCAAAATAATAGAAAGAATTACATTGTGCAATTGATGTAAAGCACATTTTCTCCAGTAATGTGAAATAAGCTATTTAGTAGTGCATCGACCATTAAGCAATCAACCATCTTTTGATAAAGGAAAATACAGTAGGCCTTTAGCCACATCTGAGGGGTTCTATATGCTACGGTTAAAAGCAATGCCTTGTCTCATAAGTTTTTCTTCAGTTACTGCACTGTTTAACTCAATTATGAAAAGGAAATCTATTTCTAATTTTGTTGAAGTAAATGCTTGTGAAGGGAGCAAATTGTACTTTCTAGGCGATGAGTCTCAATTTTGATGCTCAGAGCACAAGGTGACACTCCTGTACCCGGCTCAGATTTACACAATCATGGGCAAATATTTCAAAGCAAATGCAGCTATAATGTTTATGTTAAAAACAATAGTTTATGACAGGAGTCAGATGTTCTATATCCCTCAAGTGTTGAAAATAAATTGTTTCTTTTTGCACACAAGAGATGGAGATTACCAAGGTGAAACGTGACAGAAAATTTGTAGAAAATGATCTTGTTTGTGAGCAAGGCTTGCTCCCTGGTACTGGTTGATAAAAACAGTACCCTGCAGGACACTGCGTGTTGCCTTAATGAGTCAAATGACAATGAATTTTGAACAAAGAGCCTTGAAAAAATAGTTTTTATTGTTATCTGTCTTCTATCAAAATCCTATTCAACTTAAAATGACCAAGTTCTGAGTTCACACACTGCCTGGCACCCGTGGGTTCCGCTAACTATAGGGATGAACTGGTTCTCTATAAGCTCACAGCTTCCTCCTCCTCCTCCCACCCCCTCCTACTCCTGAAACTCCCCCTTGTCACTTCACTAACAGAAAAGCAGTGTTTCTCAGCACCAGCACACTGAGAAGTCCTCTCACCTCCTCTCCCCTCAGAGTCCCACAAAGACCAAACCTGAAAGTAATAAATGTGAAGCCAACTATGCATCATTTTAAAAAAAATGTGAACTTGTTGATTTCATTTTAGATCACCCTAAACTCTTTGAATTTTTAAAAAATTTTATTCTAAGTGAAGTAAGCCAGAAAGAGAAAGAAAAATACCATATGATATCACTCATATGTGGAATCTAAAAAAAAAAAAAAAAAGAAATGAACTTAAATATAAAACAGAAACAGACTCATAGACATAGAATACAAACTTGTGGTTGCCAGAGGGGAAGGGAGTGGGAAGGGACAGACTGGGAGTTCAAAATCTGTAGATACTGACAGGCATATGTAGAATAGATAAGTAAGATTATACTGTATAGCACAGGGAAATATATACAAGATCTTGTGGTAGCTCACAGTGAAAAAAAGTGTGACAATGAATATATGTATGTTCATGTATGACTGAAAAATTGTGCTCTACACTGGAAATTGACACAACATTGTAAACTGTAACTCAATAAAATTTTTTTAAACTTTATTTTTTATTGAAGTATAATCAGTTACCATGTATCAATTTCTGGTGTTCAGCACAATGTCCCAGTCATGCATATACATACATATATTTTCATACTCTTTTTCATTCAAGGTTAACACAAGATATTGAATATAGTTCTCTGTGCTATACAGAAGAAATTTTTTTTTATTTTTATATATAGTGGCTAACATTTAAAAATCTCAAACTCCAAAATTTATCCCTTCCCACTCTCTTTCCCCCAATAACCATAAGGTTATTTACTGTGTCTGTGAGTGACTTGCAAACCCTCTGAATTCTTGATCAGAGACTTATTTTCATAATTGACACAACCTCGCACCTGAAGGACATAGGATGAGAAGCGATGATCTGCTATGACCCTCAGGACCTTGTATAACTTGCAAAAGTTGAGACATTACCCTAACTTGTGTACATATTAGTTACAGCTGACTAAATTACCAGACATTACACATGTAGCAGGGCTTTCCATATTCATTTTATATGCCATTCTGTGATTTATTCCTCCATTATTAGACCATTTACCTTAGTAAAAGAGCTAATTACTAAATTCTCTAACACAAATGGCAAGAACTAACTCATTGCACTGCCTCACTAGGTAAAAGTTACAAGAAGAATTTCATTACAGCCTTGATTCAATTATACTTGGGTTTCATTTCAATAAGAGTATCATCTTTTGTCATTTTAATTTCTTAAGACTTTGGAAATAACGTGGCAGAAAATTAAATAAAACATTACATTTTAGGTCAGTTGAGCCACTTGAATTTTTTAAACACAGGATTCATTTTCTCTCTATATCAACAATGATTCATCTTCCTGATTCACAATCTATTTAATCTGAAACATAAATATAACCATTAATAGTTTATTCAAGAGAGTTTATGTTTTATCCCACTTGCCTGCAGGACTACAGAAAGGACAGAAACAGAAACCAACTACTAATTGTAAGGAATGAGCAAATGTTTTCAATAAAATGAGCACATTGTAATACATTAAACCATCTTCCATTTACATGCATACTGATATGATGCATTATCACCGTACTTCCTATTCGAATATTATCAGTATCAGGTCTAACATTTATAATCCTAGAATTGTCTGGGGTCTGTGGGTAATATGTTTACAATCTCAGTAATTTCTCTGGAGTTAATATTGAACATGAACAAAGGCATGCTTTATAGACTTCTGATTTATCAATCATTTGCCTTCTGAAACATGATACTTCATTTTCTACAAGCTGATCAATGTTTTAATTTTTTTTAGTATTTCATTTTAAAGAATGTGCTATGAATTCACAAAATTAGATTCTTTATGCAAGGGTGGAAATGTATACTACATTCTGCTTGGAAAATGTACATGAGAGAAACCTAACATGTATAAATATATTGTAAAGATATGCATTTTAATGTTGTAATTATGGTGTATGCAAAATGCACAGTATACATACTGCATTCAAATATTTTAATATACTTATCTTCTTTATGTAAATATCTATGCATAAAATTCTATAAATAAAATTGTAAGATAGAGTGAACATTTCAACGTAGAAAAATGTATGTATATGCAAATCCATAGATATATATGTATGCATGTATATTTTCCTGGTTGAACTTTATATACTACCCTCCATTTTGACTGAAACAGTGAAATAACTAGCATGTTGCCTCTGTGAAGCCGAAAGCAATTTCCTTTTCTAATTTTAGTTATGCAAAGCCTATGGGCATCATCAGCATTTAGTAATTAGTTTTATAATTACTGCTGTTTTGCTCACTGTCATTCAATTTTTCTTACAACATGGTCTGGGATTGAAACATCCCACATCCACAGCTGTGTAAATTGCTATCCATTTATAAGGCAAAAAAAAGTAAAGTTCCACATACATCGTTATTCAGTGGTGCTGGTACTTAGGTGATGCCTTTAGTGCATAAGCTGCCCACTAAGATGCCATGAAAAATGGCATTCCCAATTCCAGGAAGCACTGTCTAAGTAGAGAGAAAACATGAAAGCTGCCTTAACAGTCAAGATTAAACTGAAGAGCACAACGAAATACGAGACGTCTAAAGTTTGTCACGTCAAGGCAAGCATTTAAAATGTTAAGCAGTTCTTCTTTTCTATAGGAAAGGATAAATGAACATATGCGTGTGTATCCATGGTTGTTGATCTGTTGTGTTATAAACTATTTGTGTTTCTTCTAAAAAGTGACCAAAGCCTAGGAAAGGTTTCAATCAGGATAGAGTAACTTCTTCCTGAAATCCACAGAAAAAAGTTAAAAATCCAGCTCATTACTTGGATACTGCAGTTTAACTTCACTGACAAGTTGCAAAACCAAAACACTGATTTCTCTCTCACAAAGACCGAAAACTTGAAAGCTATGTAAGTACAGTATAAAGTCGTGGTGATAACTATTCACTTAAATACCTTCTCCGACAACTTGGGAATATTCTTGGAACATATCTTTGAATATACTACTTGTAGCTACATTCTCTTAAGATTTGTGGCAAATCATTAAACAAAATGATCATGAGTAACATTTCACAGACTCAAGTGTTTAGACCAGACGATGGTCGCGATGGTCATCAGCCAAGTCACAGGGAGTTGGCCTCACAGCCAGCTGTAAACCTCAGGGCATCTCTACCATGGGGAAGTGCAACCACATTCCCAGGATTCAGAGCCCATCTCATCTTGAACAAGTCCCTCAGTGTCTTTGTGCCTCAGTTTTCTCATCTGTGAAACCATAGAGCACCTGTCTTTCTTCATAGGATCCCAGAGTGGCTGAAGTTGAATAACGATTCCAAAGGCCCACCAGGAAAGGACATGAACTTCCTCCGTGTAGGCACTGTGGTTCCAGAATGTGCTCCTTCAGCCCTCTGGCCACAGAGAAGCCAGAGGACTATTCTTTGGTTTAAGAAGCAACTTTACTGCACCTGCAATTGGATTTTCTCACAAATGCTTTCTAAACTTTTACTATCAATGTCTTATCCTTACAAATATATTACAAAGGTTCCAAGAGCAGAAATACATCTTCTATTACTTTTCTATCTCCAAGCACTGGAACACACTGCAGGTGATTCACATATACATGTGATTCTAAACAAGTAAATAAAACTACTGTGTGGTAATAAAAAGGAGGTAAACTGTGAATAACTGACTTTTCACTGTGACACACAGGAGCAAGCTAGGACTTGAGGTGAAAGCAAGGAGGCTCAGATGGTCAGGTGGAGGGCTCTAATCTCACCCCACTACTTCCGAGCAAATAATAAGCACCTAAAATCCCTTCTTCTCTGATTCGTTTCCTGGACAGAAAGAGTGATATAATTCAGGAAAGACAGAAGGCAAACCAGAACCAGCCCTGTCATCTGTCTCATTTTAAACACTGAGGTTGGGGATACAGAACCCGCTGATGAAGATGACTAAAAGATACATCAAATAGATGTTAAATAGCTCTAAGACTTCTACCACAAAACACTCATGATCTTGTACTGAAGATGTACTTGTGGCTAAAAGATTCATTTGGCCTAGTGTTTCTGAGTGTGATAAGAAATCCAGATTCAAACCATATTTCCTCATAAATTCAACAAAAGTAGATTTGTACTAAGTATTTCCATTCAAATATTTCTTTTCAAAACTATGTCTGTATTTGGAGAAATATATGTGTGTGTATACCACCCACTTGGAGATTGTTTGCTATTCTCCCCCCTCCCCAGTTTTTATTGTCCCTCTCAAATTTAAGTCAGAAAAGAACACTGAAGGGTTCTCCAAGGAAGGGAAGAACAGAGTTATAGATTTTACTGTGACAACAGCGTGTTAACAAGCTGCATTTTGCTTAACCTGTTAGCTGCAAATTGTTCTGTGAATGAAAAAGAAAAGCCATAAACTGGACAAAAGCTAAAGAGATCAGCCATTATTTCTGTGAGCAAAAAGGCCACAAATTCCTACTTTTCATTCATACTACTGCTTAATTGATGCATGCAGGTAAAGGAGGCCAAACAAAAGACAAAACAGTAAAAAATGCATTTGTACAGAAATTAATGAAGTTTAAAGGTGCTTATGGCAGGAACAGGGGTGAGGAGGAAGCGGGCTTCGTTCACTGAATATAATTACTGTCAACAATAAATGTGGGCAGTCATATTTTTACAAACATTTCATTTTATCTAGGTTGTAGCTTAAAATTCAAACTTCATGTATTTTCTAATTTTTACTTTGCCAAAACATATGACTACAAGACCCTATCCGAGATGTCAGAAATCCCTGCGAGCTAAACCTCTGAAGTCAAACATTTATAGAAAGCACAGAACCACATGAGCATCAAGACATAATATGAGAATCAAGGAATAGTGACATGAGCTCGAAATCTACTGTAACTCGTTATTTATGGATGTAGATTTCTGAACTGATAGCGAACATGATAAAAAGCCAAGTAGAACTACTTAAACTTCTGTTCTTTTTGGCAGAGATGAGACCAGACACAAAACATGTCTGTGTGTGCCATGCCTCTAGTCTGGCCCCGCTCAGCCCCCGTGGTCCACCTCAAATCCAGACCTACTCTGTTCGCACCGGAGCAAACACGAGAGCTGGGAGAGAAGGTACAATAGCAAATGGTCAGAACTCAGCTACAATAAACATTACAACTGTTAAGGGAAGGGTCATCATATAAGATGCATCTAAGAGAAACACCTCTAATCATAAAGGCACCCACCGTTTCTTTGTGCCTCGAATCCTTAAACAACCATTTTAATCAACAATTAAAGCCCTATTTACTCTCCAAATCTATGCCAGCTGCTTCTTGCTTCCCCATTTCTTGTCTGCAGACTGATTTAGACAAGGGTACTAGAAAGATTCTAGAGGAAATATTTAGACAACTTAGATTTATTATCTACACTCACCCAAAGACTACACTTATTTATGAGAAGTATAACAAAAATAATTACTGATTTTTTTAAAAAAGAATAGTCACCAGAAGAAATTTCTCTGGGAAGTTGAGAAAAAATGCTGACAAACCAAAAATAGGTTTTTAGAACTTTCATGGATCCTTTTAACTTAGATATATGTTTCAGTGTTTTGTTGTCACTAATACTTCTTTTCCATTAGTGTTGTATCTAATACACATTTGAACAGCATACTTGTATCTGGTTATAAATCTTTTTACGCATTAAAAATACACAATGCAAAGAGCAAAGTCTTCACTTACGAGTCTGAATAAGAGTAATACAAAGAAGGCAGACCAACGTAATTGTTCATTTCATTTGGTAGCATGGAGTTAATATGCTTAGATGCAAATAACTACAACTCTTCATCAAAATAGATTTGCCTTAACCATGACAAATGAATTTTCTTAAGGCACTTTAGAAAAGAAAAAGTCACCCTAAGTCCTTTCTACAACTGCTAATAGCTATTAATTCTAACAGCACTAAATAATAAAGGGTTAAAATGGGCATAAATTAACTTTATTGTCAATCATTACATACAGAAGAATAATTAACTCAGTATGTTTATTTGTCTACTTTTGCTACTTGATTAAATGAATGATTGATGACAGGTTCCTTGTTTTCTTTTCTTCCTTTTTGTCAGTATAAATGATCAGTATGAAACTAAACGGTGACATTAAAATGAAATCATTAGCAACCTAAAATGTAGGGCAACCTGCACGTGAGAGCTTCTGTCTCCTTCACTACTGAGAAATCTAATCAGGTCCCTTCACACTCCAAACAGACATATAACATAGTTAGATGTACCTTCTAATCAGGTATTTTCCCCTCAATTTCCACTGTGTCTACTATGTCTGTAATTATGCGAAAGGCCATTCATTTCTTTTAAAGTCATATTAAATAAAGCTAATTTACAGCATTCTGTGTTCATTGTTGGTGAAATTTATGAACTATGTTACTCTTTGGCATTTGTGGTCTTGCTAAGACTAAAAAAATATCAAGAAGTCCTTGAAGCAGACACAGTCAAAATTAAAATATCAAATAAATGATCGATGATCACTTAAATAATTTGATTGGTCTAGGATCTGTCGCAATTTGATAGCATTTGAAAAGGCTATTAGTTCTAGTTCTCAGCAAATCAGGTGACTAACATTAGCAGCAGAGATGCATAGCACACAACCAATATGGATATAAGGTTTGTCATACACACAGGGCGTGTTATCCTAATAGGGTGTATGTTTAAAATGCAAGAGGGAGTTTTCTTCAGCCCCCAAATCCACTGTCCAGTGCTACATGCCCTAGAAACCAAATGAAGTATCAAGATCTTTGAGAAACCTATACTCAAGTATCTGATTTAGACTGGCTGCTCTTCTGAGCATTGCTTAACTGTTATTTAAAATGTTACCACTGCTGACAATTTTGCCCTGCAATTCCTTGAGCAAGATCATAAAATGTAGCACCTCAAAGGAATAGTTTAGACAGGGAGCAAAGAAGGGGTGGGGGGAATATTCCAAGTAGAAGGAAGCCCAGAGGTGGCTGCAGAACAAAGTCTGGGAACTCAGATTTCACTAATTTATCAACTTTCATTAATCGCACGAAGAGTGAGGTTTGCTACAGACGCAACTCAAAAGAGAGCGCAATGTACAAGAGGAGAATGAGTGCAGCAGAGAACTAATGAGATCGGGAGATCAGAAACCCGACACCGGGCAAGTTGTCGCACTGTTTCATAGCATAATGTCACATTGTGAAAAATCATGATGAAAATTTAGCGTGCTATGGAACTATAACCTCATAATATGGTTTCAACTTACAAATAACTGCGAGTTAAGTGTGTGAGTGTAGCTGAGTTATGTTATGTCAACAGCACATGCTCTATTGCAGGGATGAGATCCTCTCTCTACACACACACACTCTTACTCCCCAGACCTTGGCCAAGCAAGATGGTTATGGCTAGATGAAGTCTAGAAACTGAAACCAAATGTTTTTCTGCTTGTCACGGAGTTAATTTACTCACAGGCTAACAAAAACAATGACACTGACATCAGTTGGACCACGATCTAAACTGTCTGCTTGCCAGTCTCATTCGGTTTATTTTTGCTGGGATGCAATCATTACCTCGTGGTTGATAAGACGGGATGGTATGGTTTCTGCACACATACAGTGGTCTCTATGGGAGTTTTACATGAATCGTGACAGGCAAAAATTTATAGAAAGCAATTTTTTAGTCTTTCTTGCTTTTTGTACAGAGGTTAATATTAATGGATTTAGGGCTCCTGAACAACTTACATATATCATGGGCCAAACCAAATGACTTTCATTTCGTAAAAGTGGTCAATATACAAAGCACATAAGTTCACTTTAACAAAGAGTCTCTGAATATCCCCCTTTTCTTCTTACTTATTTACCTTCTGCACATAGAGAGCAGGAATAATTAAAAAGAACTCTACATCCAGAAGGGAAAATGACGCTCATCTTAAGGAATTTTATAAGTATGAAATGTGATCATGATCTGCAGTATCTTTTGCATGTATTTCTACCCAATTCATACCAGAAAACGCCTTTCTACACTATAAAGACTGGTATGTTGGTTACATGTTTTTGGGAAAATATAATGCAGAAGTGTAAAAAGTGATCGTAGATCTCCATCCTTGAACAACAAAAAAGTGTCAACTCTTTAAACCACTCAAGTAATACCTGATATGAGAAAGGCAACAAAATGGTGATATGGATATTGTTGTGCCTCCCAATATTTCCCTGAAATATACTGCCATTAGACACAAGTCATTAATGTAAATTTATTGTTCATATTTCCATTTTCTTACTTTAAAAAAACTTTAAAATAGAAATCATGAATGTAAAATATAATTTGGGGAGAACACCATCTGCTTTATTGAAAGAACTCAGTTTTTATAAAATCTGATTGCCACAGAAATCCTTTACCTAGAGAATTTCTCGAGTATATAAGAAATGTGACTTCATTAACTTACTTATAAAAGAACATTTTATAAACAATTTGTCTGGGAGTTGTATTTCAAAGTGCAGTACCCCTACATTGGGGGCTACACACACACACAATCTAGAATTGTTAAGAATTGTAACTATCACTGTAAATCCTTATTAAACTCAGGAAACATTTTTTAAAAATACTGGAGTATCAACTTGTATGATAAAGCAGGTTACCTGAATAGCTAATTTAAAAAATACATGTTTATTAACAGAGAAAAATAACCTATCTTAGTAATTTCCTACATCAAAGTTAATGCTTTTTCATTTAGATATATAAATGAAATTTTGTACACATATATGTTAAAATTTGAGGGGACAGCATAATATGGGTGGATTGCATCCTGAGTGAAGCAAAAATACTCCTTGTTTAATAATGCACAGAACTCCATTTAATTGAGCATTTTTTACACTACTTAGAATATGAAAAGAATGGATATTTTAAAAAACAATAATAAATAGCCCAACTCCCCAAATTAAAGGAAGATTTTGATCAAGCCTGCGAACCTCCCAGGGTTGCCTTTGCTCTATGATCACCCTTACTGGATGAATCAGTATTAAATTTTACTCCATTATAAGTATATTATTCTCTATTTTAATAATATATAGTAAATGGTCTAATTCTATGATATAAACATCATCTGTATTGTTGAATAAAAATGAAAGATGAGGATTCTATCAAATTTTACCCTCTGCTGTTAAGGGAACTTTGAGAGTCCTTTCCCAGGGGCCTATAATTTATAAAAACCATTTTATTTTCTTAACTTCATCACTGGAGTCAAAGCTAGCAGTGTCTGTTGCTGTAGACTTTGGAGAACCAGAGTGCAGAAGACAGATCTGAGACGAGACTGGTTTTGCTACTAGAAAAACTGCATGGCGCCTATGATGTTAAACCACAGAGAATTAACACATATTAATTTGGATCTGGTTGTGTAAATGCTTCTGGCATTTCCTTCAGCACTTAAACTCATTTTCAGAGAATGGACTGCTGTAAAAGAATGCAGGCTCATTAAGAGTTTATTTCCTCAAAATGCTGAAGGATAGCAAGTTTCTACTCAGGGGGGGATCAGAAAACTGCATTTGTTTCCCTAGCGGTGGGGGTTGGTGGGGGAAGGACCCCAAAGCTTTTTGTTTTTGAGCAAGCATCACAGGTTTAAAAAAGAAGAATTTCATCTTGTTGTCACACCCTGCCTTACCTCGTTTCAAGGCTGGCTGTGTTTTCTTTACACAGGATGAAATTTTAGCAAGAGCAGAAGCCAAATGCTTAAAATGAATGATCAACTTACAATTCGTATCAATCTATTCTTTCATGCTGCTCTGCTTAAAAATAGCATCATAAATGCACATCTGCAAAGACTGTGCAACACCCCCCCCTTTCCTGAATTGTACAAATTATTAGAGTCGTTGACAAAAGATTTTTTTTGTTTAGAGGTTGGTCTGGGCACTCTCTTTGGCAGACTGCCACTTTTCTAGCAGTAGAAATATTGCTTGTAGAAAGCCACATTGTACTGAACAGCTGTTCTGCTAAAACATTGAGCTAGCAACCCAAGAAATGACTGACTTCACATGTGAAGCAAAATTGTTCCCTCCCTTTGTGCTAATTTAAATGAAATCAAAGTACAAAACATTCTCTTCCATGCCATCCAGTTTTCCCTTCCAATGTTACAGGCTTAGTGGGATGTGTGTGAGCCAGGTGCCAAGATAAGCACTTGACCCAGCCACTGCTCCAGTGGTACGTGTGAACTTTGGCCGTTCCTCTGCAAGGCTCCCAGGATAGCAGCTACTTTCTGATCTGAGCCTTTCTATATCCAGGGCTTAGATGCTAATCTATCAACTACATACATTAGGATTGTGAAATTTAAAAATACACCTCATTCCAGCCTTCCCTCCACCTCTATAAAAAGCTAAGATACTGGAGAAAAATAATACTAGAACGTTATATTTTGTTAAGCTTTTGGCTTATAAGTATGGTATGTGAGTGAAGCTTTTGGTTTATTTGAGATTATGGTCAGATTATAGATATATACACAAGTATTCTGTATTCTACACGGTATTTGCATTTTCGGTTTAAAATTCTCTTCTTAAAGGAACAACCTTCAGAAGCTTACTTAACTAAGGGACCACAAGTTTCATGAAATGTCACTGCGTTTACAGCTTTAACATTTATGCATATTAGATTATCCAGCACCAATAGGAATCTAAAATAAAGACTTGGACAAGCTTTTATTTAAGACTTAGACAAAGTCTTTATTTAAGACTTAAGACAAAGATTCTGTATGCTCACCTTTGAAAAACTATGCAATTTAAAATCCTACCCATCTTTAAGGCTACCTTCTTGGTCTACCCATTTGCCATTAATCCTTGTCTGTTACTGCCCAAGTACTTTGCTTAGACCTCTTTCAATATGAATAATATCTTTCCTTATTATTGTGTGAGCATGTGTGTCACTCCCATTAGACTATAAACTCCTAAAGGAAAGGGTTCAGTTTTTTCCCTTTGCATTCCGCATGAAGCCTAGTGTAGAGTCTTACAAGTTATTAAATAATAAATACTTACAGGATGAATAGGTGAGTAAAATGGAAAAAGAAATAGGACCCATTCCTGATCTCTGATGACAACAACAACAAAACTGTTACCCTAAAACCTATTATAAAATTTTATCCATAAAGTCAAAACTCTGAGGAAGGAAATGACAACTATATCCATTGTTTCATTCTTCATTTCAGATACAAACTATTTTAAGCATGAATTTGTCTTCTTATCATCTCAATGAAATAGCCACGTATTAATAATTTATATAATCAACTTTCATAGACCTTGTTATTTTTAGCAATAAAGTAACATTAAATTGACTTAACTTCACCAAATCACCTGTGTTACTTAAGAAAGGCTCTAAATTTCCTCTATTCTGTCCTACGATACAAGTTAAGACTTTTTACATGTTAGAAACCCCCAAAGTATTTCAAAATAAATACTACTTGCTGACAGTCTCTTCCTTCTGATTAACATCATTTTGGAAGTAAAATCTTCCTTATCAAAAAAAAAAAACTTATTATTTTTACACATGATAAAAATCATCAATAAGAATCCTAACACATCTTTGGCAGTTTCCATATAAACCCTTAAGCCTCCCAAAACAGTCTAGACTCACTGAAGTACAGACCAGTTGGATTCTCAGGCCCAACTGCATCATTTTTTCAAAAAGAAAACTGAGGCCAAAGAGATTTCACTTGTTCAGAGTCACAAAGATTTGAACTCAGGAGCATCCAAATTCACCGACCAAGACCTTGCTACTAACCAGGCATTCAAGACCCATTAAGGTGACTGAGATGATGAGCTTCCCCAGCATTCATATACTTTGCTGGCTCCACTGGCCTTGTTTACCATGACAGTGCCTTTGCTATGGGTTGTTAGAACTCCCTGCAAAAGTTCTCTTCTCTAACCTTAGTAAAGGTATTATCTAACTTTTTCAAGAAAAGATGTTCATACAGCAAAAAAAAAAAAAAAGAGGTAGTGACTCACAGCAAGGTTTGATCTGACTGCTCAGCAAATGTAAATCATGGACCAGCAGAGGCTAAGCAATTGTTAACAAGTTTTCCTGTGACTTCAGGAGCTCAGTGTCCACAGGACACACAATGAAGAACATGCTAGGCCAGGTGTCAGCTAAGAAAGCATCCCTGCACCGCTTTACAGAAGTTCCTGAGTGTGCCTAAAGTGAGGCTCACCTGTGTCCGCACCCCAGGTTCCCTTCTAACTCTCTAGAATATACTGCACTTCACACATTTTGTTATGAGAGCTTCATGTCTCTTTTCGAAATGAAAACTGATAGCAATTTTGCTTTTATGCTAAAACTCCTGTAAAAACCTGGATACTACTCATCTATTTTTATAGAAGAAAGCCAGTATCTTAAAGTATTTATATAAAACCCAAACTGTGTACACAGTCTGTTTTCATCATCAGTGCTGATATTCAACACAGCCTTATTTCCCAAACTGTAAAATTACATATGAGGGATGTGCTTTAATTACAAAACATCACTGAACACTTTAAGTCTCGGCAATGCTTCGGCAAATGATGACTGTGAAACCATGAATTTTCGTTTCTTCCAACTACTTCAGACAGTAGTGCTCACCCTGGAGCACTCACTCAACACCGATCTCAGTGGACAATGGCAGAGACCACAACAGCTATTTCTCAGTGACTGTGCTTTGTTCCTTTAGTGAAATGTTTAAGTTAGTAAGTTGTGGAAATTAAATTACACTGGACAATTTAGCCATATGTCTTCACTGTATGTACACATGATTTGGGAGGTATGTTCAACACTACCTGGAAATGACTAGCTCAGCTTTGCCCACCTTATTCATTCTAATGCTAATAGTAACACTGGATTCTTGATATACAAATCTCAGATTTCTTATTTCTAACAGGTTTTTCATGACGGTTACAGCCATATCATGCCTTAACTCCACTAGCTGAATCAGAAAAACAATAAATTATGTGGGAAAATAAATCACAGCAATTATTTAACTAATCAAACAGCTGGTCATTCCATTAAGTCAAAATGACCAAACAATAGTCTTGGATAGACAAAGCTTTAATCATGTGTCTCTTTAATAAGATTCTACATCTAGAGAAGACTGTCTGAATAGCCTTAGTTTGAATCATATGCAACATTAAATTGAGAAAGCAGAGAAAAACAGTAAGCCAGACCATACCAATGACTTAATACGACTTACACTTCATTTTTCAGCAATACATGCAATGCAGAAGATACCATATATCCATAGAAACCTAGCAAAATACGCAACACGACACCCCTGGCTGGCTCACAATTTAGTTATGTTGGCCACTATCGTAAGTAGATTATATGAACAAACATTAGCTCTGAAGATGATTTTTTAAAACCTACTTTACTAGCCATTCATTGTTACCACTATACCTTTACAACACAAGACTTAACCGTTTTTTAAATTTTTTTAATTGATTTATAATCATTTTACAAGGACTTAACCTTTTAAACTAGCAGTATGCTTCTTGCCACTATGGGTTCTAAAAAAGCACCTAAGTCCTTTCAGATTCTAACGTTCCTTATTGGAACTGGCAAACTACAGTCTGCAGGTCAAACTCAGCCTGCCATGTTTCTGCACAATCCATATACTAAGAATTAAAAAAAATGTTTTTAAACATTTAAAAAACTCCTAAGAGTAACATTTTATGACCTGTCATAATTCCATTTCGGTATCCACAAATAAGTTTTATTCAAATATAGCCTTACTCATTTAGTTATGAACTGTCTGTGGCTGCCTTTGTGCTGTCACAGCTGAGGTGAACAGCTGCAGCAGAGATTTTGTGGCCCACAAAGGCTAAATTATTTACTGTCTGGTCCTTTACAGAAAAATTTTGCCGACCCTGTTCTAGAACTCTGTAACTAGTTTCTGTCTTGGCTTCTTAACTCCCCCTTTTGGGCAATCTTTGACCAAGTTCTGAAGAATAGACAATGTAGCTGCAGTCTTAACTTTAAGTGAAAAAAGGAGAGAATAACCAGTGTGTACCTATAAGCTCATATGACTCCTTACTGATGAAATTAAGTCATTTATAAAGTTTTTTAGAAAAGTGTATGTAAACAGTTCAATCAATTGTCTTTCTTCCATATCCTGATTGTTGTTGTAATTGTCAGTTAATCCCATTTCTTTAACAAGACAGCCAACAATGAAGCCCTGGAGAAGGCTGTGAGGACTCAACAGTGACCACAGGAAAAAGGCAGAGACTGGGACACAACACGGTACCATCTGGGGGGAGGTCTGTTTTTCTTATGTTTCTGTCATTCGAGTAAATTATAGTGCTTTTTAAAAAACAACCATTTATTTTAGAATGATTTTAGATTTACAGAATAGTTGCAGAGTTAGAACAGAGTTCCCATATACTCTTCACCCAGCTTCCCCTAATTTTAGCATTTAATACCTTTTTGAAATAATTGTTCTCATTGAGTTTTAATTCCTTTGCCTTTGAATAGCCTAAACATGTTTTCTGAATTTTGAAACAATGGGAACATGTGATTTAGAAAGGGCTGACTGCTACACATGACCCATATATACGCACGTAAGTTCATGTATAATATAAAAAGGAAAATGGGATACCAATGGACAACTGGTGACATATGCTAAACTTAGAAAGAAAATACTCTTTATTAATGGAAGAAAATGTGCTGAACTGGGAATCCAGAGGTTCAAATTCCAGTCCCAAGCTTGTTACTGACTTTATATCACTAAACATCCCTCCACATCAGTTTGCTCAGCACAGTAGCAAAGGGGTCGAAACAGATGATCTGTATGATCCTTAAACCTAAGATTCTGCTGGCCTTCTCCTGCCCCAGGCCCTGACATTCACTGACATATTATGGACCCAGAAGGGATGTGAAAAGCTGCAGTCAATCAGTATTCAAAGCCACATTAGTTTTACAAGTGGAGGTCACCACATGTTTATTAAGGTACAGCTAAGACTTATGCACAGTATCTAGAAAGCTGTTTCTGAAAATTAAAGCCACAGTACAATTTCAATCATACAAAGCAGTCAGAGGTGACTCCTTCTTTGCTATACCCATGAAATATGTTAGCTGCAGAGTGCTGAAACCATATATTGTGCTTTGCAAGAGGTGATAGGGCTAACAAAAGCACATTAAAGAATTCCAGCCCTCAAGAACAGAGCGCATAAACTTGAAAGTCCTAAGTAAGTTGAGTACAATGCAGTATAAGGCAATGCCACAGGATGCCACGACTGAAACACTACATTATCAAGAACTGGCGGACTTCTTAAAATAAGTTGGATGTGATACAGAACGTAATTATGTTCCCTAAAACTTGTCAAGAACAAAAGCAAATCAAAAAGATACAAAGTTCTAGATTCATAGTTTATTTATGTCATATACTCAACTTACTAAAAACTTCATTGTGTGCTGTCTTATTATTCTTTTAGTTATAATGATTATACTTAAGCAAATCTTGATAATCAATAGATAAAAGTTTACAAGCAAAACCTATGCCAAATATTTTTTAAACTACAGCACAAAGGAGACACTGACCTTCATGTAAAGGGGAATTAAGTAAAAGAAGGAAAATAGGAATAGTAGAATGTGAAGAGATGGAGCTTGAGGCTTTTGAAATTAGTAATAAACAGCTTCAAGAAAGCCAGCAGTCCCAGGAGAGGCTAAGTTGAGACAGTAATTACTAAATCCATTCTAAGAAATCTGAGGTTTTGGAAGAGAGGGTAAGTAATCATCCAGATCAGAATCACTGACAAAAAGAAAATCCAAATGAGAAATCTGAGGTTTAGATAGGGCTTTTTAACCAGGGTCACATGGGATATTTAATCTTATCAAAAACTCTTCCTGCCTTCCTCCCTTTTTTTTCCCCCCACATTTATTTCTCAAGGAACAGTAAATACCTCCAAGGTAAGGATCATATCTTAAACTTTCTCTATATTCCCCACAATATTCAGCAGAAGACTCAGAGGACTTAGTAAGAGAAGGTACTCAGATATGTGTTGAACAGACTTGAATGCATACACGCAAGACACTTAGGGTTTCTCAGCACTATTTTTTTTTCAACTCCTCAGCCTGTACATTACATGAGAGAAACATATTGTTAGAGGAAGGCCATTATAGGGTAGGGATTCATCCTGTGGGGCAGGGGCAGGGGCAGGGGTGGGCTACCACTCCATACACTGTTGATTTTCCCGTTGGTTTCACGCTATTCCCATCATTTTCCCTCCATTTTCCTTCTGTCTTTCCTTTTATTTTTCATCTCCTTTATTTCTCCTTTTCCTAGTCTAAGACACAGGCCCACCCATAGCTCTCATCAGCACTGTTTTTAACTCTGCTAAGAGCAATACCAGGAGACAATCCAATTCTATACAACTTAATTTAAAAATATGGTTAAATACTTACTTTACTGGTTACTGCACATGGAGATATAAACATATATAAGATGACCCAGACTGCTCCATCAAATAGCTCACAGTCTAAATATAGAGACAAGTATATAAAGAAAAGAATTATGAGTTGATACTTAAGTAAGAAAAGGTATAACACTAATCTACTGAAAGAAATGAATGATGTTCTGGGGAAGGAGAGAAGATATTCCAGGAAAGTAACATCTGAGCTGAGTTTTGGAAGATGAATAGGACTTCAGCAAAACCAAAAGAAAGAAAAGGACAATCCAGTCAGATGATGGCATGTACAAAGGCATAAATGTTCAGTCTGGGGTATTCAGTATTGCTAGAGAAAAAGGGATGACCATGGAGAGAGGGAGTTTGATGAATCCTGATGTAGGATGCCTTGACAGGGGGCAGACCTTAGCTGAACCCTAAGGCAGAGGCCAAGCCCAGCCAGAGCTGTGGCAAGAAGTAGAACCACCCAGCTAAGCCCAGCATGGACCTGCCAATCTCCAGACTACCCGTAGCTGTATGAGGAGTAAAAGCTTTGTGGCACACTACTGAGATACTGTGATTGTTTATTGCCCTGGTAATAGCTAACTAGTACATCTGAATATTCACATGTTCATAGTCACACTCTCACAAATACGCTTTCCCTGAGTCAGTGTTTGGAGTTGAGGGTTAATTCTGGATGCTCAATAGTGCCAGATGCACTGAAAATGATGATGACCACTCAAACTCTTTGACAGTGGCATGCGGCAAGAAACCAGCAATGCTTTTTATAGTCTTCATGCTAAAAGTGGACTGGAGTTCCCCCTTCAGAGCTATCAAAGCTTTTCCTAACAACATGTAAAACTTTACAGAATTGGAGTCTCAGAGATATACTCTACCACCATTAAGCCCACGTTTGTCAGAAAGTCCTGCCTGTCCAGTGCCAGAGATGGAGATCCTGAGGAAGCATGGCAGTATCAACACTGCTCTTCCCAACAGGATGTAAAACTAAAGGAAAAAGTAAAAGGTTAGTTCTTAAATGAACTTTCAAAAGTCATAACCTCACCAGAAAGATATAATAGCATGTAATTAGAAAGCCTTCCTGGAAGCATATGTAAGAGAAGATAATTATATCACATATGTCTATATACTTGTACAATCTGGCATCTGCTAGCAAACTAAACAGAAATGGACACTGGAAGCTCAGCTTTTAGATGGTTCTGTTTCCAACTGATACCACCACTGACTCGGATTGAGGCAAATGAAACTAGAGACTAGAGCAGGGAGTCAGGCTCTCAGTCTACTGAGGATGATGGAGGTAAGAAGAGGAACCAAGCAAGCACCAAGTTTTCATCTTCCATCCTACTCTCCTAGCCCTAGAGGAAGCTCTTGTTCAGAACCTAAGCTAAGTGTTCATGCTGAGCTCTCCCATTTTCCTGTATTTAAAAAAAAAGAAAAATGAATACCAGTGGCTAGCACACTGTACTGCCATGTACTGATTCTAAGAACTTACATTTTATGTGTTTCTTTAATAACAAGGAGTATGACACTTGCCCTCAAACATGAATGTCACTTGGTAGAGGAATACGTGTGTCAGCACACAGTAAAATGCCAGAACAGGAATCCGAAGACCTTTGAGCTGCTTAGACCAAGAAGACCTATCACTCAGACTGTCTCAGAAACCTTACCTTCTACGGAAATAGGGCCAGGTTATAAAATGCTATCTACATCTTGGGGACCACCATTATAATAGTAATTCAGTGTTACTCTGAAGGATGTCATATTCTTACTTAACCCTACATGACTAACTTAAATGAATCCATTACACATCACTGCTTAAGTAACAGTCTGGTCTTTGGCGAAGGACAGGTTACGTGTTGCTTAAATAGAGACCTTCAAGTCTTTCTTCTCAAAGACATCTTACCGCTTAATTCAAAATAGATGCCTGAAATCGAGAAGGGAAATTTCATGAAAACATTAAAGTTCTTCCCTAATGTGTTCAGTTGATTTTAATCACCAGGTGTCTTGTGTATTTCTCAACTGTTCCCTTCCAAAGGTTAAAACGGTCTTACGTGCTACGTATTTTAGCATTGTGGCCTCTCACACATATAGGCAAATTGTTGTTTAAAAGCTGCAATGTTTAAATTGAAATAAACCTTATGCTTACAGTGGTAAATATTCCTGGATTAATAGAGTTGCAGGAGATATACTCCAAAAATTGACTGAAGTCTGTGGTATTAGAAAGACAGAAAATTTATCTAGTTTTAGCAAATGTCAAATCAGCAGCCATTGCTTTTAAGATTAATAAAAGATATAATGGTTTCTAGATAGCCTCTAAATAGAGACTACCATGAATGGAGAAGTGATTTACCAACAGTCACCACAATGAGATTTCTTTAAAGGTTACAATCATCAGTTATTTAGCTGAAACACTGCTGAGAATGCCTGGTCATTTCTTGAATAATGCATAATGTTCATTGTAGATTTGATCTGTATTTTAACAATACAGATATTTCTAAAATAATGGAAAAAACTATCCGTTACCTTCCAATTGCTTAACACATCATTTCCATGAAGTAATTGACTCGGGACATATTACACACTGTCACCTGAGTGTTCTTTCTGCAAGCATAACTTGTAATAATCTGTACACAATGGGCATCACAAAACAAACTCATCAACCTTTATAGACTTTTAAGAAATGATGTGATGAACACAGGGCAGAGTAAAGGACCTCTCTGAAGCAGTAAATTTAAATGATTAAATTTCTATATACTTGTGTGGAACAAATTTAAATTTAAGCTTTGAAATTTATTAACATGAACAAGTCATCACATTAAAAAAAATGTTGCCTAGATCTTGTAAGTACTTTTCATATAAATTTCCAAATGCCTTTAGGTTTATTCAAGAGACTGCTTGGAGAAGCACGAAGTATAATGTCTATCGTTTTATTGTTGGATTATGAACTGCACTTCGAATGGTGCTGCGGGCTATTTATATAAGCTTGTTTATCCATATGAACTTCTTCAAGGGCACAACATAGAAGGCCTTAATAAATTAAAACGAATTTCTTTTGATGTTGTTGTTTCATGAATGTTTGATCAGAATGAGTAGCAGGTTTGCATTAAAGAACTAGAGTAAAGCTATAAAATATACATATATCGTACAGCAGAACCAGCTTACAGAAAGTGCCCACTGCATTCCTAGCAACGTTGGAGAGCTGAGGTAAACATTCAGAGTCCCTATACCTCAACACAGTACAGTCTTTAGTTCTAGACTATCATCAGGTTACTAACAGAGGGAGTATACATGTGTCCAAATGGACGCTCTGCCATAATGCAGATGAATTTTTTAAATAATAAAATTTGTTATCTCCTTCCAGGCTTCTAAATATCCACCCCAACCTCCCCATTTTTCTCGCTGACATCATCATGTTTCACCATAGACTGAAACACCCTTATGAGCAGAGATCATATGTTATCTTGTTTTTATCCACCTTCATCGTTAGTAGTTATGAAGTTGAGCTGAGTGAAGGTCACAAAGGAAAAATGAATTATTAGCCATAATCCAAGACCCTTTCTGCATCATTTCTCTCAGCTGTAAAATGAGGGCTGAGTTCTGTATTATCTGTAATTCTGCATCTCTAAAAGGCCAGGATTCTAAAGGTAAGCAGGGTTATCATATCATCGAAGGATGGACAGACCATGGACACATGAGATTCTTCTACTTTGGTAGCCACTACTACCAAAGAAGCCTATAAACTGCCAACTCCCTTCAAGAAAAGATGGCAAGAAAAGATATGTATGCTGAACAAGTTATTATAAGTCTAGTCCCTCAATCTATATATTTCAAATTGAATAAGATTAAGAATATATTTTGCATCTTGTGTGATTTCTAACCTGTTGTATTTATCCATTCATTTTACGTGATTTAGGATAAACACAAAGACAACCTACTGAATAAACTCTTAAGTACACTGCATGTGTACTAGGATTATATTCACATCTTCAGCTTGGGAAAATTCACCACTACTTTAGCATCTGAAACGTGGACTGGGGTATTACTGAGTTGACATCAATATTCTTAAGGGCTGAAAGGCTGTAAAAGGACAGCATGAATGTGCTTTGGTTTATTTGTCTTGTGCTACCTTCTTCTGACATTCTGCCCCCAAGAGCTATCTCTGCTGTATGTCCTTCTCAACCTTCAGATATCACTCTTAGACTCTAGAGCAGGAGTCTGTGAACTACGGCTTGTGGACCAAATTTGGTGGCAGCTGCCTGCTTTGTAAGTACAGTCTGATGAGAACACAGCCACATCTTCTTGTTTATGTGTTGCCTGTGGCTGATACCCTGCTACAGTGGCAGATCTGAGTACTCCCCCAAAACTAAAATATTTACTATATGGCCTTTAGAGAGAATGTCTGCCAACACCTGCTCCAGAGAAAAATAACCTATTATAATTTGAATTATAATTGTCCTTCTCTTATAAGCATAAGAGACACAACCCCTGAATAACAACAGCAAAGATATAAACAGATTCATACCAGCACAGACATCATATGACCACACCTCTTAGCACAGAATTGTAAATGGTCACTGCTTTTGACACTTTATTTTAATTTGAATCCTTTAAGAACTTATAGCTTCCCCTCCCCCTAGTACCCTTTCCTACAACAGCCAAGAGTACAAGGACTTCAAAAGGTAGTTGTCAAGGTGTAATCACATAAAAGAAAAATTCTTCTCCCAGACGAGCCTGCCTACAACTCCACCGAATGTCCAGTTTTATTCCATGCTCATCACGGGTCTAGATACAAAGTTAATGCCCACGAAACCAGCAGATTCCATCCTATGACTTGAATGACACACCATTAAAGACAAGAAATCAATGGTCAACACCACACGTACATCAGTAAACATATGCATGCATAGTCATGTGCTTAAAATGTCATAAATCATTAGGAGTTTCCAGAACACACAAGAAAATAACTTTCTTAAGTATTAAGGTGAAGGTCTAAAATTTTTAAATAAGTTTTAAGGGTAACTGCACCAAGGATTGGGAGCATAAATACATGTTTATATTTATATATTTTAGGCAATATGCATAAAGACTTCAAGCATTAATACATAGATTGATTGTTTCATTAGTCAATAAAATCATTACTCAAAATGCCTGCCACAGTTGGACTTTGCTCCCTTCCTCTCTTTGGTAACTAAACCCAGAAAATATTAGCCTTTCCCTTTAACAAATATTCTCATACTCCAACCATTAATAATAATTTGCATGTATTAGCATAATATAAATTAAAGCCAAGAATCACTTTAATGTAAGTAATTTCATTCTCATTTCCCTGAAACCTTATATAAAATGATAGAATATTTAGGCTGAGACTTTTTGAAATTAAAACAGAAATAGAAGAGTTTATTTCACCTTCACATGGTGTCTTTCTCATGCAGAGTTCAGATTTCCACATTTGTATCCCTTTAAAGGATTTGATATGCAGGAAAAGAAGAAAGGATGATGGTAAACATTTCATCTTAGAGACACCTATAGACCATTATATTCCAGGATGAACAGTGGCTTAAATCTTACCTTTGACTGACGTATTAGGTGGAGGGCCTTCCATTCGCAAGTTCCATGGAGGGTCGCCCTGGTTAGCAAAGTCCCTCATTTTCAGATAGCTGATTGTAAGTCGAATGATGGAGGCCTTGTCAAGCTGGCTAGTGATGGCTGCAGGAAGAGGCAACAACTTGGCCAATTCGTAGAACTCAAAGTTTTCTTTTCCCCGGCGGGAGCGAGCAGCATCCCGGGACTTCTCTTTTCTCAATGCTTGTAAACTGGAATCAAAGGAGTGAAAAAAGCATTACTTAGAATGTGATTCTGTCATCAGACAGAAACTGCTTTTCTGTTTACTTCTGTTTTTCCCCAGCAAAAGTCTACCAAAATCTTCTTCAAAATGTCAAGGCCATAGTAAAAGGAGTTCCAGACAGTGACCACTGAAACCATGAACTCTCCCTCTGGGCTTGTATGACATAAACTCAAGTGCAATGAGAAATACTGAGAATGGGTTTGCTTGTGAAGTGTTTTCCTCCAATCACCCATGTACTGAGATACACTCAATGCTTCTAAGACGTAAGATTTACAGCTGATGCTTGATGTTATCATCTATGGGCAATTCACAGGACTGGGATTGTACTTATGTATCTATTCTTAAGCTAATGGCTTTGTTCATTTAACTGTTATCACTATGGGATCATGAACCATCAAAAGGGCACATTAAAAAAATTTATTTCAATTACCGCCGTGGAGAACAAAGGGTAAACACAAATACAAACACAGTTCACAGAATCAACACGTAAAATGTGGATATGCTTCCAGCCCTCAGTAAGAATCATGACCTTCAGTCAGATAAAGAAAACATCCACTGGAAAATGAAGATTTCAATGTAACTTTACAAATGCACTGTAATTGGTTGATATGAGAATACTTTCTTGATTAATGAACACACATTCATAGATGGATAGATTCTCTAAGATACTATAGAATAAAATATACCACCCAGAAAAGTCAAACTTTAAGACAATATAAATTTAATGTTGAAAGATAAAGCCCTATATGGGTTATTAAAATTTATAAACATTACAGACATATTACTTCACAGAAGAGGCAACAGGTGGGATCCAGCATTTTCCTTTAACTATTCATGTGCATTTCTGTTTGAAGTTTGCTCACACTGCTGAGGGCAGAATCTGGCACAAACTGAAGTTGTGTGTGAGCATCTTACAGGAGAAATCCACCTACTCTGAATTGCTCTGTTTTGTGTCTGATGAAAACTAAATTCAGAATCAGGCCCTGATGATAAATAATTGGGCAATATTTACAGTATCAGGGTACTATTAACATCATTTCTAAGTATCCATTTTCTTGGACTCTGAAGGCACTTAAAATCTTTGAATCCAGCATTCTGGTTTCCCATTATAAAATAAGAAGAAAGAGAAACAAGGAAGGAAGCAAGACCAGAGGAACAGACCGAAATGAGTTCAGCAGTGTGGCTCCAATCCCTATTAATAGAACATGGGCAGTAACATTCCGTATCACATTAGTGCATATCCAATATTGTTCATGGTGGAAACACTGTATTCACTGCAGACAGGTCAAACATCTTATTGAATATCTACGTAATTTATATGACGCCATAATGCTTTGGTCAAATACTTGCTAGGCTAATACCCCAGCCAGTTTCATGTTCACTCTATTAATACAACATCCTACATTAACTAACTAATGTACTTCTCAGAACTAGACAAACTGATGCCATCATTTTTAGAGTCACAGTAGCCACAGGTGACAAAACTTTGTCTTGATGTCTCTGTTGATAATCTTAGACAGAAATATCACTAATTTACAAGAAGACATGTTATACCATTTATTTCCCAAAATCGTAGTTGCCCTCCATTCAGTTCTTTAAATGTTCAGTTTGGCTTGTTAAAAAGTATGTAAATAACGTGAGAGATACTTCAAAATCTTACAAAGAATAAGATAATCAAGATTCAGGTGAGCATCTTAGGATAAAACAATGACTCGTCTCTCTCCCTTTACATAATAAAAGTAATCTATCTAATACCATATGAGTCAATTGTGCCAAAAGAACTAAGTCATTTGATATGTTTCTCTACCACTTGTAGAGTGCAGTGGTTCAAGTTCGATGCTTTGCTCTTGTTGTGTTCTTGTAATTGAATACTACTCCAGAAGGTGGGCTGAACTTACAATTTCTTTTCTTTGGCCCAGGAAGTGACTATGATGGAACTGCAGAGCAGGTACTGCAAACTCAGGGGCTTGCAGGGTTAAGGCAGGTAATGTCAATGAGTAAAGAGGCCTGATGGTGACTATGGGAAACCAGAGGATAACAGCCCCGGCAAAGGAAAGCACACACACTTTCAGCTGACTGCTGCTTTGGGGGAAAGCATGCCTGGTGTTGCCAGATTCCTGGTGTTGCTATTCTTAGAAGACAAACTCTGAATCTTTACATGGCATTTCCAGTTTTATGTTCTAATTTTACAGTAACTAACCAAAATTTTGAAAAATCATGCAAGCCAAATAAAACATGTCATTTGATCAATAATGGAGCAGGGACTCATTTTGCAATTGGGCAATAATTTCGGAGGCCAATTTTGATGAAATTTTTACATGGATGTTATTTGTCATTTTTCTTATACATGTCACTCAATGGTCACAAAAGGAATCATTTGTTATATAACTAATACTACTAATTTTCATACTAGGAATTTCTCCATTCAACTGAAGTGAGTAGAAGATTAGGCAATTATTATGAAATTATAATTACTGTATAGGCTTATCAACAATCTAAGGAAAAAAACTAATCCTGAGGGGAGGCAAAGCCCAAGATCACTGGGAACAGCCCAATGGACTCCAAGGGTGAGGTAGTGAGGAGACGGCTTCCTTTGTCCACTCGGAGGGGGTGTATGTGGACACTAATGCTTCTGGGTGCCTTGACTACACACTGCCCTCTAACACTTGACTTTCTTAAAACAGACTGGACTCACTTACTTTTTGTGTTCCTTCACTACCTCATTATTACTTTTCTTTTCTCCATCTCTCCCTTTTATAAAAAAAAAACCTAACACACACTGTGTTACCCTACTGGAGTAATCTTTCTGGCCATGATCTTAATAACAAAGGGTTTCCATGACTCGCACATCACATCATTATGCAGACACGATAGTACAGAAGGCTCTCAGAATGATAGCACTGTGTCTGTAATAAGTAGTAATTGGTTTGGAGGGCAACAGCAATAAAATACAGTCAAAAGATTATAAAGGTTGTGGAGATGCTGATACAGTAGATGAAGCTAAAGACTTTAAGCCAACGACAGATCGTGGATTACTCTTTTGCCTGCTTTTGTGAAGTAAAGCCTAGCTACAAGTAATTCTCAAATTGAATTAAGGACTACATTAAAACCTAAAGTAAATTTACATTTGTACATTCTGTTGTAAATCAAAAAAAACTTATGGTTGCATTTCTAAATACTAAGGAAAGAATGGATGCATTGTATGTGAGTAAATGTTATAGCCTGATCTCTGCCATCTAAAACACGATCAACAGTAAGTTACTCCTTGCGTCCAAGCTTCCTTCTGTTCTAGTGTTCTTCCACTTAGACTCTGAATAGCAGGAAAAGTCTCTTCATTAATCCACCACAAATCAAAATTTCATCTCTCTGATGATCTTAATCACCCTCACCAATAATTGCCACCAACAACTATAAAGTCAATAACTACTTCAGAAGATATATATATATGAAGATCATATGCAGAATTATGTATATATGTATATATTTTGGGGGTGATAGTAAATTATTTTCAGATTATGAGAAGGGATCCATCACCCCAACCAAAAGAATAACAATCTAATGTATAGAATTTCCTCTTATAAAGCTTATAAAGTTGGATTCTGCCCTCCTTTTGCCATTGATGTTGCTAGAACTGACTTATCCTAAACAAATCTTCTTGGTTAAAATATTATTTGATGTATGTTTCTGAAATAATTTTTACACATTTCTATAGTTATATCTTTAAGCATAACCAACAAGCAATCAAAAAAAAAAGCTTACTAAGAATGAAGATTTATTTAGAGAGCAGTGCTTGTCAAATGTAAAGTG
The DNA here is from genome assembly GCF_048564905.1 of Vicugna pacos. NCBI lineage: Eukaryota > Metazoa > Chordata > Mammalia > Artiodactyla > Camelidae > Vicugna > Vicugna pacos. Next base: position 40,507,992 of record NC_132992.1, on the reverse strand, counting down.
ATTTTTTAAAATCCTCCCATGTATTTTAAGCTCTTTGGCAAGCTGTGTGGCTTGTGGAAAGAGTTCTGATGGAGGAGTTTCAAGACCCACATTAGCCATTGCAGGCATTATGATCCTAAGTTACTAAGTTGAATCTCGATTTTATCATCTTAGACCATGAGGATGACAAACAAGGACTATTTGGCAAATCTCCTGGGACCACTGCAATGGCTCATATGGTAATTTCAGGGCAGTATATTGTAGATGACAAAGAAATAGACTCCTTGGATAATTCTAAACTAGAACAGTTAAAATAGCTTGTAATCTCTAAATGTAGTAGAGCCTACTTCAAAGTTTTACAATCAAGAAGAATTTTTAAAAGTTGAAAAGACTTAAGAATGCCTAAAATACAGTCAACTTATCCTTAAACTTTGTTGGAAGCACCAAGTTTGGGAGTATGGGCTCTGCAGCCAGACTGAGTATCCACATCATCACAGTTACTAGCTGGGCGACCCTGGAGAGGTGCCTCGACTTCTATAGGCCTCAGTATCCTCATCTGGGAAATGGACACTGTATTAGAACATGCTTTGTTTTCCTCATTGTCCTCTCAAACTATTTCCTTACAGTCACTTATGGCCTTCATTTTTAGCAAATTTTATTTCCCATATAGTGACAGTAGAAATTAAACCAATGGAGATAAAATCAAAGGCCTAACTTCTGCTTGATGACAACCCTAAAACTGCCTATTTATGAAACCCCGTCTCTCAACTTAGGACTCTCACTTCAAGTTCTGCCTGCTGCCTCTCTCGGCACGGCTCCCACACACTAGCAGAAGGCAGAGGCTAAATGCATGGGTTGTGGAGCCAGACTGTGTGTATGTAAGTCCTGGCTCTATAACTTACTAATTATGTAAACTTGAGCAAATTATTTAACTTCTTTTGCCTCAGTTTTTCTTACCTGTAAAATGGGATAATACTGTCTGCTTCATAAGGTTCTTGTTGAAGTTAAATTAAATGAGGTAATTTTTGAAAATATTCGCAGTGGACACTTAGTAATGCTGTGTTAGACGTGTTAAATGAAAACCTAAGCTCATGTGACACTGATTATTCTATGCTTTGAGGTCCACATGCTCATTTATAATGTACACTGTTCTCACCAATATGATTTCTATCCACTGGTTCTGAAATCTCACATTGTACACTTATGTGAAACAAAACTTCTTTCTTGTAGAGATATTGATTTATAGTCTGTCATATACCACAGGTGTACTTAATGAGTTGTTCAAATAAAAAATACATATACCAATACAGGCCTTCATCAAAAAACAAGGCAATTCTCAAACAACCCAACCTACCACCCAAAAGAATTAGGAAAAGAAAAACAAAATCTGAAGTCAGCAGAAGGAAAGAAATAATAAAGGTCAGAGAGGAAATAAAATAGAGATTAAAAAATAGAAAAATTAAAAATATGTATGTTCCATTAATGGAAGATTAAAGGCTTGTAAATAAATAATTTCATGTACTAGGAATAATAGGTGGCCATTTTTCAGTTCACTAGTAGAAAAAAAATGGCATTCAATTGTAAGACAAGCAATTTTATTTACATATAAAAATGACCATCCAAACAGTAGTTAAGGTAATGGGTTACTCAGGAGGATTGTGAAACCTTCTATGGAAGATTTCAAACTTGCAATAATAATTATTAGTCAGAAAGAGTATATGTTTACTCCTAACAGGAAAAGGGTCTTTCAAAATATGTTTCAAAACACCACAAATCTCAAAGCTCTCCTTGATGTCAGGCAAAGCCCCAAATCCAGGACCATGGAGAGCTCACCCAGAACCTATGGAGCAGGCAGGAAAGCTGGAAGGGCAGCAGAATTTGCTGCTTTGGCCTCCATGATGGGACAAGGTTGAATCATAAAACTACCTGAGTCAGAAATGAGGCAGGGGAAAAAAAAGATAAAATTTTTTGAAAAATAAGCACTGTCACTATCACAAAGCCAATACTGTGAAACTGACTCAAGATTTCCAATCTCTCTGAAGCAACCACAGAGCTGGATAAGGCTGTCTAGTGTTCTTTGGACCACTTGTCCATAGTGGAAAAAACAGGTAATTTGGGGTTTGATGACTCCTTAAAAGAGGTAAGTTATCCTTTGCGGTTGATCCAATTTAACTTTGCAAAACTGATAACTGTGGTTTCTTATTTCACAGAAAAGATAATAATGATTATGGAAATAATACAGCTAGAGATTTACAGAATATAACAGAGAAAAATAATTGTCACAGAAGAACAAGAGAATTAAGTCAAGTTAATCAAATGTTTCTCCTCCAATGACTTCTTCATAGCCAGATTTCTATCAGTTTTTTTTTTTTTAGGTCACACTGAAAGTTTAATGAGATTTCTTCTCATGAAGAACTTCTCCCTCAAGACGTCAAGTGGCCTTGACGTCTATCAGTTTTTTATATAATTTATAATTATATTTGTGGAACAGCTTCTCATAAGGACATTACTGATATACCTGTACTATCTCTGTATGAAAATCCTCTCACTAAGCTTCAGCTTTAACACATTCATGTAAACTTTTAGACTACAATAACCAGTCTTTACAAAAGAACACAGCAGGTTTTGGTCATCTAACTGTAGGGGAAAGGAAAGGTAGAGTCAAAATCACTTTAAATTTTAGCTTTTTAAAGTACTTCTAAGGAGCCAGACAGGCAGGTTTTTATGGATTTTCCTACTTGTTTTGCTTAGGAGAACCCAGCACTACAGACTTCTACTATTTATCAATTAATCTGGCATGCAACCTCAAAGGAAGAAGGTCGACCTGTATTAAAAATTCAGCCATCAAACATTCATCAAAGGCTGCAGCATTTTAACTCATGAACCTTTGAACACCTGCATACTTGTCAGATCTCTGGTCATAGTTAACGGTAAAATCTATAGTTACTCCAGTACCTACACCTGCCCTGACATGAGCTGAATGAGGAGGCTTCCCAGGGAAAAAGTAAAGATTCTATAAGCACTGCTTGCCTTTCCTTCATTACTTTCAATACAACAGCCCATCCCACACTGACACAGAGTTCAAAGTCAATCAAATCAGCCTATTGCAAAGAATAAAAATCTTCCAGAAGTATTTTCTCCCATGATTGTAAATATCTGCTTTCTAACAAGGTAATATAATTGAGAAATGCATAAACAACTATTATCTGGTAGGATCATGTACAGCGTAACTCACAAATTGAAGTCTTTTAATGCTCCTCAAGAAAAGGTAATAATTTCAGAAACCTTCCTTTAATGTGTGAAGCAAGCAGCATAGTACATGCTGGAAGTTAAAACTGGAACCTTCAAGTTCAAGGTAAGAACTCTGCTGCTTAACTAATGCACTGCTCATAGCTGTCATCATTAATTTATGTTAGCCTCTGTAAACATCAAGAGTATAATAGGCCAATTTCACAACTAAATATAGACGCACATTTTGCCCTTATATAAATGGCAGATTGCTGCTGTAGATCATCACTGCAGCAACACGTCAGTAAAGATGCACTGTTTGATGGTCTGATGCTCACACAATATATAAAACCAGTTGTAATGGTTGTTTGGAAGCAAAGTGTAACACAGCAGCAAAATTTCATTTGTTCCACAAACTCAGGATATATTAAGCTTGGCTGACAAAGACTGTTTGATGTGCTAAATCAGTTTGACCTTCATTCTTGCTTTATTTTTCTCATTTAACATGTGAAATGACCATTATTTTTCCCCCATGTAAGAAAATACCATGAAATTGATTGCTTAAAAACAGTGTCAAAAACATCTGCACTTGATAACATTCAATAAAGTATCAAAATCAAGATGCGTCCTCAAAATGTTTAAGATATATTCTGAGTGAATAATCATGACCCATTTCTGAGTTGTGTGGTAAAATGGATCAAAAGAGTAATTAAAGCCATTCAACTAAATGCCTTCCCTCATCTTCAGAAAATGCCTTGTGTATGTTTGAACTTAATAATTAAATTAATTGGTTTTAGCCAATAAGCATTTTTATTCTTAACTCTTTAAGTAAGAGGATTTAATTCCAGAATGAGTCATTAGAATAGTAATAAAGAAAGCTGAGAGGTCCGCACAATCCTTTTCAACCAATGTTCACCTTGATTCAAATAACCCCTGAATGAACCACAGCAAGACCAAACTACTCATTGTATGCTTTGGTGTCTGCCAAAAATTTCCTGAATCAAAGTGTTTTGTTCTTCATTTTCCCCCAGAACTTTAAGCTATCCAACTGGCAGCTCCCTAATAATGGGGAAAAAAAAACCTGCAGGTTTATCAAGTAATTTCTCTCCACCCAATAAATAGCACTTTACCTTGGAGCAACTTGTATATTTCACACCTTAAATTTCTATTTACCAAATCAGCTAATCACTTCACAATTGAACTCAGAACAAAAAAAAATTATCAATTAAAGTGGTTGAAACTCCTGCAAATTATCATTTAGGAATGAAGTAATTGCTTTCATCAGGGCAGAAAAGCCCGCCAGAACAGAAATGTCACTTTAGATTAGTGTTCTCACTCCTGAAGCTATGGATGACACAGCTGATATAAGACTAAATGCCAAGACCAATCAATTGCTTTTGTGGCTCTGCTCTGAGCTGCTGTAAAAGGGGCCATTTTCTAGGATCTACTCTTCATTATAGTAAATGCTATCTCCTTGGTAACATAATTCCATTTCTCATAAATTCTGTCTGAGAGCATTGTCCTAACAATGGATGTTTGTGGAAAAGAATGCTGTTGGTTTAATGCACAGAATTAAGTGTGAATGGCTGTCAAACTGCTATAGTTTACTAGTTCTTAAACATAAATTGAAGTCTTATACATTAAAAAGAATTCTTGGGGAGAAATCAATGTCCTGAACAAGGGTAAGATATTGTATTTGAAAGTTCTGTGTTACTGGTTTAGAATTTTGACTATTCTAGTAGTTATCTGTCCTGTACAGTAAATCAGTCAGCTCACACCAGAGGTGGGTGAACACATCACTCACTTTCTCAGCAGTGTAGTTTGCAAATGTGAAACCTCAGAAGCAAATATGGACTCATTAGGCAAATGCACATGATTTGTGAATAGCCAAAACTGTGTTAAAAGAAAAAAATGTGTTCTTTGAGCTGAGCCATTCCTGGAAAGCATCCAGATCTTAATTTATATTGTTCATCCCCCTGAAGTTACAAGAATCTGGGTTGCAGGCTCCAATTAAAAGGAAATTGAAGAAGCTAATATACAGAGAAAGCAGCAATTCCCTGCACTGCTCTCTTTAGGTCTGAAGTTTAGAAAGAGATTCAGGATCACGGGTCTTTGCCCGACATGGGATAAAGGCTTTCTCATCCCGGTGAGCACACATGTGTAACTTCCATTAGCAGTAACAGAAGTCGTGAGCACACATTGAGAGGAAAATCTCCTGCTAAATATTTGAGAGTCAGAGCATCTCCACCGAAAGGCAAAATGAGAAGAATAGTGGGCACCTTGTGTTGGCAGGACATCTTACTAACCATCTAAAGGGCAACTGCTGGAATTTGTCTCTCTAAAGAAACATAGTATTAATTTTCATAATATCAATGGAAGGAAAGTACGTGTTGTTTCTACTTTCTAAGATTATTCAGTTATGTCAAAGAACATCATGGACCTTAATATATTAATAATAAAAATAAACATCTTTAAATGTCTACTAAATGTCAGTGTCTAAGTGTTTTCAACATTATCTCATTTAATTCACGGTTGCCAATATCAGCAATGAAGGGTGGAGAGTGGGGGAGGAACAGCAACTATGGACAGCAGATTATCTCTGCCGGATACGTTTGACCCTAAAATAGTGTTACATTAGCCCCTATGGGCCATTATATGGGTTTTATACTATCCCTCTCCAACTTTCTGCACCCATCCCCCAAAACTAAGAGTTTTCTTATCTCAGGGAGGGCTTTCCCCAGATCCTAGACATTCAGTGCAATGCAGGATGGTCCAAACCAGACAACCAGTCACTGTGGAAATATCATCATTCCCCAACTCACAAATACAGCTGGAGCTGGAATCTGAACCTTGGCGAGATGACCCAAGTATCTCCTTCTCATCACTGCTGCATTGCCTCTACAGGAATGAAGTCCACATGTTTCCCCTTCTCCTTTTATATTTATACAACCATTAAGTCACTGGTAAAGTTTTATTTAGTTTATAATCACCCACATAAATTTCATAATCATTGTTATGAAAACATTAATTTGTTATGAAATGTCCAGTAAACCCCCTAGTTTTCAGGCTTATAAGCACATTTCAATTTGGAGTAGATAAATTTGCTGTTAATTGCTCTAAATCCCAAACTAAATTGCTTTGGAATTCAAATTCAAATGACCTTTGCTAGAGGGAAAATACATTTTTTCCTTTAATTTTCTTTAAGCGTAATTTCAAACACTTTTGAAAGCACAACGAAGTGGAAGAAAGCGTCTGAAAACTTTCAAGCTTGATAGGAGAAACTTGGAATGGAGAAAGCATGCTTTGACAAGTTTGAAGATCTTTAAGTATGAGAAATGAAAGTCATGATCATGTGAACATTGCAAACAGCACACGCTTTTACTTGACATCAATGAATACACCGTTACACTGTAACTGCCTGCATTTTTTAAATCAAATAATTAAGTAAAATGGTCACCCTTTCTCTAAACACTACCATTGAGAATACAGGTCCATTGGTCCACCATCTGACTGTTTTAAGATACACATTTTTATTTAAGCTTTCATCAAGGTTCCAAAAGCACAGTATATGGTTGCTAGGGGTATAAATTATAACAATTTCTAGAGAATATTTTGGCAAATATATATCCAAAGACATCCTATATCTGTTTTTGGCCCAAGCTGATGAAGGATGAAGGCAAATATATTCTAAAAGAATATTTGCTGCCTCTATGATAAACTTTAGAAACAAAGTATGGAATATTCAAGACATTGAATAAAGACACAGAAAAAAATGTTCAGTGGCTAGGGAAATTTTTTAAGAAATAAAAAGCAGTTCATAAAGCAGCACATACAGTGAGTCAAACAACTGTAGCAATGTATCTATACCTAAATAGATAAATACAGAGAAAATATATTCAAACTGAGATTGAGTCCCACAAGCCAAAATATTAAGATTGGCTATTTCGTCATGGTAGAAATTCCTTGGCAGGTGGGGTGGGGTGAGAAGGTGGGAGGTGGGGTGAGATAACTAATTTCCGAAGTGTCTTCAATAAACATGTATGTTTTAACATAAAAATTATTTTGGAAAAAAAATATAAATAAATTTTTATGGACTCCAAGTTGAGTTCAAAAGCACCATGATGCTCAGAGTTATGTTTCATTTAATAAATGGTTTATCTGATAGTGCTATCAAATGCCATCCTGTCACCACTTCTTGCAACAGTAGGGCCTGAAAAATATTTGGAGAAAATGCTTGGCTTGGTCATTCCTCTAAAAGAGAAGTGGAACTGAAAAAGCCAGGGGAGGCCGTCATCCCTTCTCAAGTCATCCCACATGGGTCTCCAAACAAATGGCCAAGTCCTTTAGCCACATAGCCTGGGCTCCTGTGTCCTCTGTGGCCCCTCTAAGCACCCCAAAGCAGTGTGCTGCCCAGTGTACGACATGCCAGCTGCCTGGCTGGGGTGGAGTGTGCTACCAGTTAATGACTAACTTTCTCCATGTGTCACTAACTCCTTGACCAACAGACAGCAGCTGCAGATTCTAACCCAGGAGAAAACAGACAAACAAACGTGCAAATATTGTTGAAGCAAAATCTCAGATCCTGAGTCAGGTCTTAAGAAGCTGCCACAATTATTGATAGATTGAGACCCCTACTAAGTTTTAAAACATTGACCAAAGCATCACCATCAGGATCACTGCTTTTCCATCGACTGCTGTTCTGCCCACTTCTCACAGGTGCTGGGCCTCGGTGGTAGAGTAGGTCCTTGGCATTAGATCACACACATGCAGGAGCCAAGATTTTTATGTGCCAGGGATTATCACATGAGATTTAATTTGAGGAGTCATAATACCTCACTGAGGTACTTCACAAGGAAGGACAACATAGAAAACACCAGTTTACTTCTAGGCTTTCATTATTTAGTTAGGAACCAAGTCCTTCATGAACCCTACAAGCTTTTGGAAAACCTTGATAGATGCTTATGCCTCTCATTAAAACCTGACTTTGAGGGACTACAAGTAAGTTATTTGGAACCAGCCTAACTATGAAACAAGATGATAAAGGTAGGTAACATTTCAATGTATAAATGTTGAAAACCTAAGGATAAAATAACTAGACATTTTTTAATTTCGTGAGTTTACAAGCTGCTCATGGAAAACCAAAAGGCTGTACCATGATAAAGTTATATATAAAACTAAAAAGGCCCAGTTATCTTATTAATTGAAAGTCAGCACTGAATTTACTGATTTTAACCAAATAATTACAACAACTCTTGTAGTAACATGAATCCTAACTGTTGATAGAAAGTTCTAAGATTCAGGGAAGCACATGATGATATGTAAGCTGATATAAAAGGGACTGTTGAATTGAAAGGGGATGACAGAAGCCAGCAATTCGTTCAACTGGCCCCTGTCACAAAGCCTCCACAAACAAACTCGGCATCTGAATCTGTAAGCCCCCAAATAATTAGCTGAGATATATAAAATGTATCCCACACAGTAGAGCACTTCCTCCCTGACCTGTCAGCCCAATACGGCCCTTGACCAAAATGGAGACCCTACGACCTTTCACCCACCCACAGGCACTTTACAGGAGCCCTTTCTTAAACTCACTTTTGGTCTTCTCTGCATTTCATTTTGTTTTGTTTGGACTAAGACATTCATTTTAAAGGGTCTTCCTTCAAGGTCTCCTTTTGAGTTATCAGCCAACAAAAGATCACTGAAGTCTTTAGTTTCACTTCTGAAAACAGCAGTGTTTCCCAACAGCATAGGTGCAAGGATAGTGAGGAGACAAATGAGTCACCAAGAGCAATGCAGCAACTTTGTCACCTTCCCATGTCTGTGAACCAGAATCACTTTTCAAATACATACACACACGAGTGTGCATGCACGCGCACACACTTTCATATAAGCACATCACTGTTTCAAGGGGGTGGAGTTATAAATGTGGCTGCCTCTAGTTATGACTTCACCAGTTACTCATTGCTTCCAAATTTCTTAAGTGGTATGTGTGCATTACCAGCATTAGATAAAGTTGGTGTTTTGTTATATGTGCTAAGATTGTCCTTCAAATTCTGTTCTCTTCTCCCTCGTGTCCCCTCATACTCTTCTACAATTTCCCTCTCGAAGAATCACTCATTTGATTTATTCATTTCTCTTCTCATCAAATTCCCATAGGCAAGAAGAGTAAGAGTTTTTTTGGTTTGTTTTATGAATTATTAGTCTAGTGGAAATTAATTTCAGTTAGAGGTCGCAAACTCCAACACGTGCAGGATCCAACAAAATTACACAAGTGAATAAAGAGGACTAGGTGAGAGAAAGCAACAGAAGCCTGATGATAAATGGCAACTGGACCCTCGCTGCTGAGCAGATAATGGGGAGTGGTGGAGACTAGGGCAAAGCAGAGAGCACTTGCCTAGCCAACAGGGGTCACACATTACTCAGGAAAAAAACATGTTACTAAATCGGAATGTGAACCCCTAAGTTGCCAGGTCTTCCTTTTTAAGAGAAGTCAGAAACCTAGATTTTTTTTAATGTACAATCTACTTTTTGAAAACATTGAGCATCTCATTTTAAAAATGCAACGTTGTGCAGGCTCCTAAGGGTCTCATTTGGCCTGTGGCAGTTAGCAGTCTGTGTTTTAAAGCCATTAATAAGCTTTCCTGAGAAAAGGATTTAATTATGGGGCACCTAAGGTATAGGATATGAAGAGCTATAGCAGTCGGGAGACACTGAAGAAACAAGGAAGAATCATCAAGTGGAGGGAAATGCAGAAAGCTGGATTGGAAGAACAGAAGCTATATTAACAATGATTTTTCTCAGAGTGGTAGAATTTCTCCCTTTACTCTGTTTTCCAAACTTTCTATAAATAATCAGGAAAAATTAGATCAGTTATTATTCCATAGGATTTAACCAATTATTAAAAGTAGCTCAGGAAGTTAGAAATACTCATATGCATATTTGTGCATAGATCCATTTACCCTGTTTAAGTTACAGTTTCAAGTATTTCTTCACAACTGAAATTTCAATCGGTTCACCATGATGGCATCATAAATAAAAAATCGTTTCTTAAAAATTAAAATAGCCCTTTTCAAAATGAGTCAAAGTGAGGTATCCCCAAAATTAGTGATTATGTTAACAACTTCTTTAAAGTGTATACTAAACAAGACTTTGACATTATTAGTGCAATATGGTTGAGACAGTGTCTTGCATATACAATATGTCCTCCAGTAAGGATCTGTTGAAAGATAACGTTAATGAATTCTAAATGTCCTTAAAAATCATGATTTAAAACAGTAAAAACACTTCACTAGTACTGCTTTTAAAACTAAATTTCCCCAGTAAATCCATCCTTGGGATGCTCTCATACTAAAGAAGGGAAGGGAAACAGGAAGAAGAAACAGATACTCTTCCCTCCCCATCAGACTTTGATATTCATAAATTCTTCCCTGTCAGAAATACTTAAATTCTCACGACACAGTTTTGTCCCCTTTCTATGCTCCGGAAGTGCTGCAAACCAAGGGATGGAGAAAGAAAAGTCAAGAGCCCATCTCTTATCTCTGTGGTAACCATGCACAGTCATGTTTAGAACACCAGATCACCGTAAATCCTCCCCAAAAGTCAGACAGAGACGTAATAATGAGGGACAGGGAGGAACTTCTAAGGGGAAATCCCAGATCTTCACATAATTGTTGTTATCTCTGCTAGATCCGTGTTGCTTATGTGTAATCAGAAATACAAGAAAGTGGACAGAGGCAGTGCTCCAGAGAGAACACATATGAAATCACAGAGGAAAGATTTCAGATGGCAGGGTACCTACAAATTAAAGGGGGCTATTAAATCTCTACAAGTTTCAGAATGACTGACTAAGACAGCCTTCTAGAGAGGCCTCCTGAAATTCCATAAAAGTTTTGGAACTGCTGTCTTCCTATAGCTGAATCTCTTCTGCTTCTGAGTATGAGGTTTTTGCAATCTTATTTACTTTTAAAGAGATGAATATTTCTATTATAAAAATATATCGATTAATGGAAATGGAAGCACATCTGCTTCCCTCACTGGGTCATCTTTGGCCTTCTCACTTCCTTCTGGCCAAACACCCCTAATCTCTGGCAGTCTCCTTCTCCCTCTGGGAGCGAGGGTGACAGCTCAGGTGGAAGGGACAGCCATGAGGTCCACGTGCAGAGTCTGCTGCCGTACCAAGTTGATCAGACTGGCGCAATCCTAGTCAATTTCACTCACAGCAGGTGGAAGCGAAAGAACATTCCTCTGAGAGAGGCAGGCACCACTCTTCATCTATAGCTTCCAGGACTGACTGTGCAGGAGATCTCAAATGAAAAAGTGTGTGTGCGTGTGCACACATGCACACATACACACACTCACTCACACTGCTGGAGCACTTCCAGGACAGACACACTCCAATGGGTGCCCCTCCCCTGCCTCCTGTATATGTAGTACTGTAAGGAATGGTGTACACCCAACTGTAGGCTATAATTTTATTGATAGACTCTGATGACATTATAAAATCCATAAGGGCAAAGAGCAAGTGATTTGCTCATGTCACCAGAAATCCAATACAAAATTATAGCTTTCATTTAGAAGCCTTTTTAGAACCTTTTTTTTAATCAGTCATGATGCATAGTTATCAATACCTGTACTGGGACCATGACGACAAGGGAGGGGGAAAAAAGCCATCAAGCCGATGTCTACAGAGAAAATCACCCCAAATTCTTCAACTTCACAAGGACAATTCCTGATTTTACAAAATTTTCTACAAATTGTGAAAGATACGGCAAGCAGAAAATGAGAGCCAATTTGACTCATTTCATAAAGATTTCTATAAGCATTCATTCATATGCTACTATGTGCTAAATGTAGTTAGATCTTAACATGCAAAATCAAGTGTAGGTCTATTATACTATATGTTACAAGCGAGCTCACACAAATTCCTAGACAATTTGTGCATGAAAAGCAGGAGTAAGGAATATAATGACTCGCTGCTCCACATCAGTGTGTTCAGCTCTCACATGAGCTCAACACCCATTGTGTATCCTCTTTCAGAAGCACACATTTGGGTGAGGGGCCTGTGTTCCCTTTAGATCCACGCATCCATGCACTTTCACAGCATCAATTTAACAGATCCTCTCGTCGGGTGGAGGTCATATGGAAACATGTTAGTGCCAAGGAAATTCTACTACTCCCAAGAGAAAGAGATTTTCTATTGCAAAGTAAAGAATTTCCTTCCTCTCTGTGCTCAGGACACTTGTATTCCTAGGCAGGAAGCGGCTGAGCCGTTAAAGACAGGCCCCTCTTGGTAGTTCATGCTACCAGTGGGAGGTCCTAGATGGAACCAATGTATGTATAAAAGCCACATGTGAAAAAAAAAAGTGATTTGAAAGCAGGTCTAGACTAAAACAATCGACAGATCATCTGGGAAATAAGTAGCGTTAATTGGGTAGGTACAGGTGGCCCACATAAGGAAGCTATTCAATTTGAGGGAAAACATGACAGAAAATCAGTTAGTCATTGCACTCAAAAACTGATCTGTAAGTTGTGAGACACGGGTTCTGGGCCAAGCTCTGCCATTAACAGCTGCGTGATTTCAGACAAGACGTTTAATGTCTGGCCCTATGTTTTCTCACCTGAAGAACAAAGAGATTGTTCTCTAGGACATCCTTCCCCATGAGGATTCTATTTTCACTTGTGTTTTTGTCACGTGACATTAATGGAACTGCTGGGACTATGTCTGATGTGGACTGAAGTTTATACATTTTCTCTTCAGTTTTAAAATGGTGTCTCCTCCCCTAACCCTCCTCCTCTCCCACTGTGCAGACAGTTTAGTATCTAATACAGTCACAGAGCCTCCAAAAGTAAGTACACAGCCCGACTGTCATGTAGCATTCAGTGAGGCTGCATGGTTATTAAACACATCGACAACACACGAAAACCGGCTTAACTAAAATTTCTGGTTAATAACAATGAAATACTCTCATTTCCACTTTTTCCAAAAGAAAGCCTGGGTCTCCTCCAGAACTGACAAAGCAGAGCACAGAACACTTACCCCTGAGTTACAGATAATACCGAGTACCAGCTGTCTAAGCCAAAGTAAGAATACTGTTATATTATATAGGAGTTATAACTCTGTTTTAAACATAAATTAAAACTTCTTTTCACTGGTGGGTGGGAGAGGTTCAAATGATGGCAAAGCATGCACTTTTAGAGTATGCCTGCTTACTTCCCATGTATAGCACAACGTCCTCGAACATTCCTTACAGGATGTCAAACATCTGGAAAAAGCAATCAACAGACACATGTGGGTTGCTGTCCAGCATTAGGCTAAATCCAAGTCAACCAATTATCTGTATCTGGTGAGCACCAGTATTTTTCACAGTGTAGACACAACTGCAATACTCCTAATTGTTCCCAAGGTAAGTAATATTTATACTTGTTTCAATCTGTTTGTATAGCTAATGCCACAGTGTTCCCAAAATACAGGCTTGAATCCCATGGGATGGTCTGGTTTGCAATTGATGGGAAAGCAACTACCATGACACCTTCAGCTACTATAAAGCCTCTAAAAACATCACTGACCAAGTAGGGACCCAACGACCAACGTTCCACCGAGTGACGCATGTCTTTCGGGCTCGCTCAGAGGTGTGTGACTACTGGAATCACATCAGACTTCATTATTCTTTCACTGACACATAAATCTGATTTGCTGTTAACACGTACTATTCCTACAAACAACATAAGCAGGTCCCAGTGTGAAATGACTGAGATTACTTTAGGTACTTAAAAAAAAAGGAAGAAACAGCAAGCCCTATAAACCACATGTTAAATAAAATCTTTCAACTGAGAAACTGAGATGTCTGGAGAATTTTTAATAGCATAAACAATGTTTACATTAATTTCACTTGAACTTTTGCAGGCTGGAGCAGCGCATTTTGAGTAGCTCATGGTCTTGATTTGTGAGTGAATAATATTAAGCACAAAATTCTGGAAAGCCCCAAAGTCTAAGTATTCTAAGTTTGGGGTGAATGAAGGTAGAAGCTTAGATGGAAGAGACTAAGCAAGTAAAGGAAGCACCTTTACAAAGAGCTATTATACCTGATAGGCTCCATGCAAGACAGTTGAAATGTGAGCTTCAGTATTCAAAATATAAAGGATACAATCATATGTCTGGTTAACTTACAGGAAATAGTTCCAGAGACAATTTTACACTAACTACAGTGATTTGGGCAATTTTTAAAAATCATACCAGCCAATTTCTCTCCATTATACTCTGCTGGCAGAAAATAAAACATTTTTCTTTGAAATGATTGCCTTTGGTTTTGTTAAATCATGCATTCTGTCAACATGTGGTCACCATTTTTACATGATCTTTCTGCTTCCCTAGAAAAGAATGAATTCACAGTCTGAACCCTGATATAAATATGTAATCTTGCAACTGTTAAGGCTTCTTCTATTACTGCAAAATGAAGAGATAAGAAATGGATGCGATATCAAAAGAAATGAAACCAGACAAAAAAAAAAGAGAAGAGAAGATGACCAAGTAAGTTTAAAACTCAGATTCTTACATCTACTCTCCAGCAAAATGAAGAAAATGCCTGTGCTGATCATTTTTCTTACTCCAACAGAAAGGGATTGTGTGAAGTTCATGGTTTTAAACCGCTAATATTTAAAAAACCTACTTAAGTTGAGAACTGTGTTGTAGCAATTCTGCTGCAGCTAGCAAAAGGTTAGAGGAGCAGAAGTTATAACAAAGCCTTAAAAGAAGAAATATCTCATCATTAAATAAAGACTTTCGAGATGTAATTATAAAATAGCTGGGCTAAAACTGCTTCCACTCACTGTGTCATCCTGTAGGATGGAGATCGTTATTTCCATCCCCCAGCCTGTACATTTTTAAAGCTAAATTATTTTGCAAAAAGTGCAGATATTTGTTTGTTTTGTTGTTGCCCCTCTGGGCTTTTGTTTAGTGAGACAGTGAGACCATGCCTCTTTCTAGGATAATCACTGCAATGTTGCCTCCCCTAGGAGCAGAATTAGTGGGCACTCTGAAAGCATCCTTGAAAAACGTTGGTTTTACTTTACACAATAGCTTGAGCATATAATTGAGAGCACACTGCATCTGAAACTAACTTACAGAAAAAAAAAACACAATAATAATCCTAAGAAAACCAACCATGGTATTTCAAATCGTTAAAAGAAAAAATTTCCAGATGAATCTTGAATTGGATAAAAATACAAAGGACCAAAATAAAGTGAGAACTTGTATACACAAGATGGTAAAGGAAAAGACTAGCACCCAGAAAGAAAAGCTTGCAACCTCACCAGACTTAAAATATGTGTTTTAAGAATACAGGCAGAGGAGACAGCCGTGTGTTCCCTTCCCTCTGTACAGTTAGCATGTAAGGTAAATTAAAATGTAAACCACAGAGGATGTCACTTAAGAAGAACTTGTACCACTGAGTGGCAAGTGAGGCAAATGTTTAGATGGGATTTCAATTGAGGTGACTCTCTGCTTGTGATAAGATGGTTTGAATATCAAGAATACAATCACTGTGTGAAGAGGACAGGGAAATCAAGGCTACTTCCTGGTCAAGGTAAAACTTCAAGTTACTAGAGCCCAGTTGGAACTTTCAACATAATCAGAATGACTTCTGTACTCTTGACTTCTTGGGTGAGGAAACACAAGGAACTCGTACCAAAAAGAGCAGATAGTAGCAGATGTGTTTTTCTATCAACCACAACTCTCAGATGCTTTGTAAAGTGGATACACATTTACCCTCATTTCCTGTACTGTCCAGATCTCCATCCTATAGTGGCCAATTTGGTTCAGGAAAGAAAAAAAAAAAAAAAGATCTCAGTCTTGGTAAAAATCTGAATAATCAAGTAAAGATCCAGCCTCTAAGATCCTGTACTCAGCACATGGGGAAGTACTGATTCCTAGAAAGAAGCACAGAGTAGAGAGGGCACTAGACTGCTCCCCGCTGGGCCTCAGTCTGCTAATTTCTAAGATGGAGAAGGGCACTGACTAGAGTGTCTAAGGCCCCCAGTCAGCTCCAATATCCCTTTCATTCCAAGAATTTCACCAAGGGGATTAAAGCAGAAACACTGTTTTGCCTAACTCAGGATTGACTGAAAAAGAACGAAGTAGGGTGCCATATTTTCTTATCAGACATCCAACAGCAATGCCATGTTACAGAATACAGGCATCACCATTCACCCCAAAAGAAGGGCTTTCAAAGTTCTCACTGGTGTTTGGCAACATCCACTGCCAGCATCCATTCTGAAGTGTTAGTGCCAGGTGGTATCACCTGTTAAATATTTCAACTTACATCCACATCTCAAGGCTATCTGGTTCAAGAGAATGCTTCCTAGTCATTACACTACGTGATCTACTTTTTACAATGTTTACAAAACAGAGAAATTGTAGTCTGTTCCTTATATTTCCAAGTGTTTAAAAATTTTAATAAATGTAGCTAATAATTGAACATTTACTATGTCCTTAGTGCTGTGCTAATTAATCGCTTTACATGGTTTCTCTCACTGAATCGTTAAACAACCATACGATTATGTATTTACAGATGAGGGCAGGGAAGTTTAAGGCAATCACATTATTTGCCTAAAGTCTCCCAGCTAAGTACTTGCAGAGCCAGGGTTTAATCCCAAATTGATCTGTCTACAAAAAGCTTATGTTTAACTGCCATGGCCGACACCTGGCAGATGAGCTAACGGGAAGAAAGGACATGTACCTTCTAACGACTAGAGGTAGGTTACTTTTAAATCACATGAGTTAGTATTTTTAAAAACCTCACCAACAAATTTAGATGACTCTTAAGTGCCAGGATTTGGTTTGGGGGCATAGGATTGTTGTGGTAAAATTGAGAAGTCTTATTTTTAAAAATTTATGAGTTCAGTTTACATAAATTTGGAAATAAAATAACATGGTTGCTTTGTGTGGCCATCTGCCACTCTCATAAGCATCTCTAGCTACAAAATTGAGAATACTGGTAGTTTTGCTGTGGAGTTAATTGAAGCCTTCCTAAGAATAATTTTAATTCAGTGTTTTAGAGCCAAATTCTGCTTTATGATCCACATTTCACATAGTACTTCTGAAAACTAGAGCAAGCCAAGGGTCTGATTGGCATCTTGAAATCTTTCAGATTAAAACATGATCCAGCTACTTTCTCCCATTCATCTAGGGTTGATCCCAAGGCCCATGTAAGTGAAAGTGGTTTTCCAAATGCAGTGGAAGCGTGACCTACTACGTTGAACAGAGAACGGGCTCATAAGAATTTAGAGCATCTTTGTATCTCTATTGTTATACTATCCTGTCACTTAATGACAATTATCTATGTTCTCTCTAGCTTTAATTCTATAATAAATACAGCTACATGCCCCTCAACAAATTTATAAGGCTTAACATTTGGTTACAAAGTACAAAAGTGTGTCATATACACAGCTTCAAATTATAATTTTTCAAGCACTTTCATCCATTTAAGGATTATTTTGTGATTTCTGCTGATAAATGCCTTTTTTTTTTTTAAGTAGTTCCTCAGCTAGAGCTCTCTTTTGGGATACAGGCAGCAACTCTCTTCAGATACTGGACGATGTGACGATGTACACGTCTGAGAATTCATCATTGACTCTGCGTGTGCCTTAATTCAGCCATTGTCTCTGAAAAACACTCCGTTGCTTTCCCTAAATTTCATTTTGACCATTTACAAAATGAGAGATAAAAGACTTATCATTCTGAATACACTATGTGAAGTATGGAAAAACAATAAAGAATTTGGAGGGAAAATCCCTAAGCATCCACTATTATCATAACAAAAATAACATTGCTATCTATTAGAAAGAGGAGAGGGAACTGAACAATAGTAATTATCCAACCTATCATTTGGCCCTGACAACAGAACACCCTTTTTCAGACTAAGAAAAGGCTCTACAATGATGAGCTCCAAAGGAGAGGACACAAATACCGGTGTAGGGGTGCGGCGGGGCCAGGAGGACGTCCTGAGACTGACTAACTACAGGGGCTACACGTGAAGGCGGCACATACAGCCCCATATGTGCCATCTCTGGGGGCCAGGAAGGCATGTGGAGTGTGTGACAGTTCATTCTACCACAAGCAAAATTAAAATATGCTTTATTTTTGTCACATTTCTTCTTTCCACTCATTTGTTCATCAAATGGCATCTAATATGAGAAACACCTGACCCCAGGGTTATGGATTCAATTCCGAGTATTTCACATCTAAATTAAAATGCAACTATTATATGAATTTTTTAAAAAAATGTAAACAGCACTGAGTAATATAAAGGCAAAAGGCCCCCAGCCTCTAAGTCTTTCTATCCCCTCAAATAATCATTATAAATTATTTCCTGTGTATTTTTCCAAAAGGGATTATATATACATACACTAAAAACATATACATGTAAAACTCGTCTTACTCACATAAATAAAATCATCTTCTTGACACTGTTCTGAAACTTGTAAATACATGTCTTGAACTTCAGCGCATATAAATCTACCCCAATCTGTTTAAACACTACCCAGCATTTCATTGGGTGAATGTAATAGTTTATTTACCCAGTTGCCTACAGAAACTATTTAAGTTGTTTCTAAACTTCTGGTATCAGAACACTGAAGTTAACATTTCCACACATTTTCCTGATGTGCTTGTAGGAGTTTGTCAGTAGAGGCAGAACCGCATTGTAAAAGAACATGCATATTAAAAAAAATAATTTGTATTAGTATGACCCCTTTGTTCAAAGGAAGTAAATCCCTCATCTCCATTTATGAGAAGAAAATCTTTTGATTTAGGTTTTTGACCACAATGAAAATAACAGACTCATAAATCCACTTCTATGTTTAGACAATAAAAACTTGCATTTGAAAAAAAAAACTTGCATTTGTACCGTTTTTTGCTTATCTTTGTACTGTAACAGAATTCCACAAATTCCAATATTTTTGGAATTCGGTATAATTGACACACTCCTCCAAATACTTATATCTAAACAGTAATTAATATGAATGTTACAGAGGTACAACATATTTCTAAATGTATAAAATGGCCATGCATCATGTTGCTTTTCCACAAAGTAACTAAAACGTAACATAGGTAAAAGTGTATGCAGAGATTGCTAGCTGGTGGCCCATAAACACTCAACCTGTTTTACCAGCTTGCAGGCACAGCTGCCTCAGGTAAGAAGTTACATTAGTGGTCAAAAACGCATTGCACTTAGTAAAATACCCTCCCTTCTGTGTTTTAAGGCATCTGAATTCTGAATCTATGCAACAATAATTAATTTCCACCCCACTCAGTGCTCCCTCCTGGGCCTGGCTCAGTGTACAGTTCAGAAAACAAAGGCCAGCACGGGACTTCAAGCAGCCAATCAAGGCAAAATGTGCTATATCCCCAAGTGCTTAGTACACAATATGTGATTTTATGAATCTCTCACCTCTACTGTATGAACACATCCCTGAAAATTAAAGTGTGAGATTCAAACACCTTTGTCCTTTAAACAAGCACAATCTGCCAAGAATGCTCTCTTCTGTGAACTTCTGGCATCGACAGACAGAACGCAATATCCTTTGCATTCAGCTGCCAAAGACATGAGAGCAGATCCAAAAGGAGGAAGCCAGGTAGATTGTTTAGGCTTATGACCTAACACTCTCCTTGGCATAAAAAGATTTATTCTTTAGCCTTCCAATAAATGTAGCCAACTGGAAAGGCAATAAATTCATTATTCTACACACAATAACTCAGATAAACAACCTTTAATGCTTAAAAAGCTGTTTTCTCATTTCCTTAACTTTTAAGGCCAGCAAATAAAGGCTATTATGGTACCATCCTTCTGCAATGCTCTCGTAAGAAATATCACTTGTTCTTAAACACAGATTAAACCAGAAATAAAAAAGGAAAATTGTGCCCAAATATCTCTCTACTTTTCAATCAAATGTGATATCTGTTTTCCTCATAACTTGTAGTAAGTTTATAAAGATACGCAGGAATATTCAGTCATTACCTTTCTGAAGACTGTTTAGAAACAAGTGCAACTCTATGGCACAAATTTTTATTATGCTGTTAAAAAAGTTCCCAGAGAAAATATTGTTCCATGACAGTACTGGGTCCTGAACAGAGCTAGAGATGCTAGAGTGATTCAAGAGTGAAATAGTACAACATATTTACTAGTGCAGCCACTATGTTCAACAGTATAGAAGTTTCTCAAAAAACTAAAAACAGAACTGCCATGTGATCCAGAAATTCCACTCCTGGGTATACATCTGAAGAAACAAAAACACGAAATCGGAAAGATACACACACCCCAATGTTCACAGCAGCATTATTTACAGTAGCCAAGATATGGAAGCAACCTAAGTGTCCATCAACAGATGACTGGATAAAGATGGGGTGTGTGTGTGTGTGTGTGTGTGTGTGTGTGTGTGTGTGTGTGCGCACAGAATGGAATATTATTTAGCCATAAAAAAGATGTGTGATTTTGCCATTTACAACAACACAGTTGGATCTAGAGGGTATTACGCTTAGTGAAATAAATCAAAGACAAATACTGTATGTTATCACTTACATGTGGAATCTAAAAAATGAAACCATCAAAGGAATATAACAAAACAGACACAGACTCATAGATACAGAGAACAAACCAGCAGTTACCAGTAGGGCTAGGGAAGGAGGGGCAACTTTAAATGGAATAAAACCTATAAAAAATTGGATCACTGTGTTTTATACCTGAAACTAATACAGTATTGCACAAAGAATTCCCAGAGATAATCCTCCATGATAGTACGCATCCTGAAAAGAGCTGGAAGGGCTAGGGTGGGTAATTCAGGAGTCAATCAGTTCAACATGTATGTGCTGTGACTTCTATACAATGAAACTGGCAGGTACTGGGTATGCAATGCCATGTAGGTTGGGAGTTTATAATCGGGTGAGGAGATAAATGACAGTTATAGAAATAAATGTTACAACACAGAATGAGGTAAGTGCTTTAAGAGAGGCACAAACCATTCACAAAGATGAACACTTGTGTCTTCAAGTGATAGGGCTCCCATTCTCCTAAGCAGTCCCTCTCTTCATTCAAGCATTCATTTATTCATCCAAAAAAACATTTATCACCAGGATCAATGCTAAGAAAAATGGATACAGCAAGATAAAGAGAAGAGACAGAGGTCCTGACCTCTTGAAATCTTCCTTTTAATGGAAGAGACAGTATGAAATAATTACCCAAGCAGAGAAATAATGGACATACCAATAATAATCATAACTGACATTTATTCAGTGCTTACTACACATTAGTCAGCTAAATGCTCACCATGTGTTATCTTGATAATCCTCGTACCAACATTATGATGTAGGAAGGCACTGAATTGAAGCAGATATGGTCCATGGCTTCAGACTGCCTGGATTGGAATCCTGACACTATCACTTGTTAGTTATGTGGTCTTGGGCAAGTGATTTAACCTCTATGCCTCAGCTTTATTTTTTTGTAAAATGGAATTAAAACTGTTTTGCCAAATTTAAGATGTCAGTGACAAAAAGACACATCCTAATTTCAGAGATGTTGGGGAAAATGTACCTTAGACTCTACTAAATACAGTAACAATGTAAAAGTGGTATCTATCACAGATGGTTGCTGTGATGATTAAAGAAAATAAATACAGAGCACCTAGAAGGATGTCTGGCATAAGTATTTAACAAATACCAGCGATTATTATTAGGTATGCCCGTTTTAAAAAGGGACACAGATTTACAACAAACTTAAGTGATATTTTTAAAAGTCCAGGTCTATGAGAATTTGCACCAAAAGATTAATCTAGAGTAGGGTCTAAAGAGCACTCCTCAGGTACAGGGATATTCGAGTTACAAAGTAAAGAATGAAGCAGAATTCACAAGATAAAGGTGGGGGCAATTATGTTCCAGGAAGAAGGGAGTGTTTGTGAGTCACAGGCAGGACAGCAAAGTACGTGCAAAGATGAGAAAGAAGCTGATACAGCTGGAGGACAGAGAGCAAGCTGGGAGCAACAGGAATGCGGGCTGGAGAAGTGGCCACAGCAAGACCCGTCAGGGCCTCCCCTACCACGGTGAGGAAGTGTCAGCTTTACCCTGACGGTGGTAAGATGCCATGAAGGGTACTGGAGCTGGATTTGCATTGCTTAAGACTAGCTGGAGGGGAACCAGTTTAAAGGCTCAGGTGATAATTCAGGAATGAGAAGGTGCCATCTTGACTAAAGCAGTTCTCAACCTGAATATGACTGACATTTGGGGTTGGATAATTGTCTGGGGGGCTTCCCTGTGCATTGTAGAATGTTTAACAGCACCCCTGGTTTCTACCCACTGGATATCAGTAGCAATCTCTAAGTTGTGACAACCAAAACTGTCTCCAGATATTCCTAAATGTCCACCAGGGGATGAAATCGCCCCTAGTGGAGAACCACTGAACTAGAATGATCTCAAGGGAATTGGACAGAAGAAACTAGATTCCAGAAAAACTAAAGAAAAAAAGTCAACAGGGCTTGCTGATGAGTCGGATATGGGATGAAGGCGAGACTAGTAGGAAGAATGCATTCCTCTCCAGGGTTTCTGACTGTGTAACTCAACAGGTGGTGATGCCGTGAACTCAGACAGAAAACACTGGAAACCAATTAGACTTGAGGGGCAAATCACGAGTTCACTTTCAGAGCTGCAGAATTCAAGCTATGACATTGGAGTGGTCCTGATGTCACATATGCAATGCTTTGATATTCAGATAGAATATCAGGAAGGAAATGTGGTAAGAGGGTAAAATATTTGAGAGCCACAGAGAGAGATGGCAATTGAAGGTATCCATGCAAAGAAGTTTCTCTTAAAAAAACACTTACATTGTATTGCTTCATTGTTGGAGACCAGAACATCTCTACAACAAAATTATAAAAAGCTTCAGTACTGTAAGATAATGCCTTACAAAATTATTTCAGTATTTTCAGCCAAACAGGTCTCCAAGAGCACAGGTACAACCAGAGTGTACTTAAACTGAAGAGACAGAGTTAAGTAAAATGTAACTTAAAAGTATGCATGGTTCACCTCAATCAAGGATGCTTTTTTAGAGGCTTAATTTGCAAAGCAAAGTTAAAAATGAAGATCAAGAGTGACTTTTTTTGGTCTCTACTTGTCTTTTTGCAGAAATCGGTGATCTCCCATCCCAGCATCTTGAATTATATTCTGATTGCAGCTACCTTGACTGAAGCCCAAGCATTCCTCATCAGAGCTCGGATTCACTTGATTTCTTCCCTACCGGTGTATGATACACATAAGAAAGTTCAATTCTTAATCACTTCAGACCTCTAGAATTTTTAAGACAGAGTCCATGAACTTGAGGATTGCTTGCTGGAAGGGCGGGAAAAAAAAGACCCTAGTTCAGTTCTATTATTTAGCTCCCAAGTCTTAACCATGACTCACAGTGTCCCTCGCCGCCAAAGGGACCAAAAAGAACACCAGCTGTTCCCAAGTGGCTCTCTTCCAAAGATTTCTCTTGGCCAGCATTATAACACAGTCCAACAAGATCCTTCTATGAGATGGGCGTGTGTGTGCCTGTGACTTCTCAAAAAATTCTCCTTTCATTCAAGAACACACATGCTGTCTTTGAGGCAGTATTATTTTACACATGAATTCTTACCACTTTTAAAGTATCTAGGAATAATGGCAGATCAACTCCAACTGAATATAAATACAGGGGAAAATGCCACCCAATTGGATCCACTTTGAAAAGCATGATTCATTTTCTTATTATGTGGCTAAGTGTACCTTGCAGAAATCTGAACTACTTAGACTTTAAAACTGCAGTCATTTTTCATTATCTGAACATTAACACGATTAACATAAATAGTACCTGTGTATCTATGTGAGACCATCATTAAAGTCACCAACAGCCTGAATCTCATGAAGAAAAAACCACGTAACCCTACAAACATGTGAACAGAAAAGACGTGCTCATAAACTCTGAGGAGGGAGATGGTTCTTATATTTCTCTGGTACTTTAGGATGTACCTTTGTTTCCAATTTGTCTGCAATGTCAGAAGTATTCACGATAAGAATCCTGAAAAGGCGAACAAGATAATCCTGACTGGATAAAGTTCCAAACGCAACCATTTTTGTGGAGAAGAGTAGCTAGAGAAGGTCGCCCTAGAGAGTATTCCCTTTTCTTTCCTTCATTCCTTCCTTCCTCCCTTCCCTTCCTCAAATAGTCCTTGAAAGCCAGCTGCATGACATTCACAGGCATTCGAGGATGACTAAGACATGATCCAAGTGCTACAACCCAGTAAAAGGCCATGAAGAAGTCAGGATGTCTTTTGGCTTCAGACTGCCTACAAGCCTTCACTGTTCTCATACCACACAGGAACCTCAAAATACAGAACTAAGATCTTCAGCCTCCCATGCCAGCTTGACTCGCCCCCATGCTGTCTGTTCTTGTTAAAGGGCACCACCCACTGTCCACATCAAAACACCAAAGCATCCTCTACTTCTTCCCATAACATCCTCAGATATCCAATCACTTAAAAAGTCTCTTATTCCTAATAACTTCTATAATCTACTTCTGCCCATGTGTGCTACCATAACCTACTCTAAGCCACCATCATTTTTCCTGAAAGTCTAGTAACCTCCCAGCTCCTGTCTTTGTGGCCCCTTTCCAATCTTTTCTCATCACCAGAATCAGAGAAACCTTTCTACAGGGTTGTCTGCTCAGGTCTCTTCTACCCAAACTTACTTGGCTTCTCCCTGCCATTAGCAGAAGCTCCAAACCCACCAACGTGTCTTAAAGGCTCTACATGAACAGCTCCTGTCTCTTTTCCCTTCCACATCCTGAACGCATACTCCAGCTCCTCTCACTCTCCTCTCCAATGCCTCTCCTGCCTGCAATCACTCCCCTTTACCTCTCCCTCCTTTCCTAGGTAAGATCCACTTACCCTTCCAATCTCCTCCCAGCAGTCACTTCCTCCCAGAGTACCAACCACACTAGGTTCAAAATGCTTGGGGGTTTGTGTGTGTGTGTGTGTATGTGTATATATATATTCATTGAAGTATAGTCAGTTTATAATGTGTCAATTTCCAGTGTACAGCATAATAATTCAGTCATACATAAGTACATTTTCATATTCTTTTTCATTACAGGTTACTACAAGATACTGAATATCATTCCCTGTGCTATACAGTATGAACTTGTTATCTATTTTATATATATATTAGATAGTATCTACAAATCGCAATCAAATTGCTTGCTTAACTAGGTTCCTAACCAAAGTATAAGCTTCAAGAGGGCAGGAAAAACAGCTAAGGATACTGTGAAGCTACAAAGGAGATAACGGCCAGTTATATCTCAGAGCAGATCAAGGAAGGCTGCATTGGACAAACAGTCCTTCTGACAACTCATTGGAAATAAGAATTTTCAGGGATAATGGCAGAAATAAGTTGGGGGTACTGGAACAAAAGGAACACCATAAGGGAAATGAGAAGTCACAAGGCGGTATGGCAACTGTGGGGCACATAAATATGGCTCAAAGCTGGGAGGAGGAAAGGAGACCAGGAAGCTGAAAAATTCAGCAAGGGGCAGACCACAGAACTGCTTAAAGCTGTTCCAAGGAATTGATTCATTCTATTTAGACACTGAAGAGTCATTAAAGGATCATAAGCAATGAAGAGACATGATTTTAGTGCACTTTAGGAACATGAGTCTGAATTCAATGAAGAGTACAAGTAAGGATTACCAGGGATGTAGAGGAGGGAATAATCAGGACGCTATGCAGCTTTTAGCCAGGAGATCACGTGGGCCTGACCTTGGCATAAGCAGACAGCGAAAAAGAGAAGATGGACGGAAGATCCCTTGATTTAAGTCCTGGGCTTGGATCAGCTGGCAGGGAGAGCACAGAGTGAAACAGGAAATTCCAAGGACCAATTTCTTAAGTCCATCAAAAGACAAATGTGTTGTAGGGAAGAAAAGGAGTCATAAAGGCAACTTAAAAGAACACCCAAAAGAAGGTGTTACTGAAGTCAAAGGAAGAGACATTTTCTGATAGAAGAGATCTGTCCGCAAAGCCAAAAGAGGGACAGTCAAAGAGGCCACTGGATGTTTACAATTAAGTGGTCACTGCCAGAGGAATTCCCTTGGGGTAGAGGATGAGAGACAGTGGGAACGAAGAGCCAGATTTCCATGGAAAAGTAGAAATGTCCAGCATACACTGTTCTTCTGAGAAACTCAGCATGAGGCAAAGATAGCTAGAAGGGGACATGGTGAAGAGAGGTTGTTGTAATGAGGGAAGGCGTGAGCCAGCTGACATGTGGGCGTGAGAGAGAGAGGGAAATGGATGGGACCAGATCCCCATGTGGACAATCACAAACTGAGTATAAAGGAAAGTCTGGAACCTAGAGTGAAAAAAAATCTCAAAATGATTATACTCCTAACGTAGTCAAATTCAAGGGTAATAAAAATTAAATATGATTAGAATAATAGAATTATACTAACAGAAGGTACTCATTACCTAGTAATACAACTATAAGTCCATGCATTTTACTGCTGCATTTGTTTTGCTGCTATCTTTAAGCCTGTTTACTAGGAAAACTGAAATGATGCAGTTTACTTAATCTATAAAATAAAATACACTATGAGATATTGCTTAATCTGACATAACTGAAGAAACAGCATGAAAAACAAAGGTGCCTGAGAGGTATTCCAAAGAGTGTTGAAAATTTCAGGCTACTCACACCTTTGCTACTGTGAAAAGACAATCAGGAAGAATATAAAATGTATTTTTAAAAACTAAAACTACAACACTTTCAGTGAGTAAACCTGAAACCTAAACCTGACGCACACGATTGCCATCTCCTAAAAAGTGTTCATGTGATTTATTCATTCAATCGATTTTTCACTCAATCATTTATTGATTACCTACTGAATGCTCCACATACATCCCTATACCTGAGGGAAGAGGATGATTTCAAGAAAGTTCTCATAGTTAAATAATTTACCGTATTATGGGGAGAAAAACCACACACACACAGTAGCCAGAGTAGGACCACAGAGAAACAAAAAGGTAAGTGAAGAGCACTGTACAGTTTGTCTGAATTTCTCAAGTTTGTCAAAAGATAAGAGGCAGTGGTTTCAGATGGAAAAGGATTTCAGGAAGATTGTTTGCCTGCCTTTCACATGCGGTAAAAACTGGCTGACACCAAGTAGAAGGGAACATTGGGAAGGAGGAGGCCTGTGGGCAGCTTTGCGTAATCCTAGACAAGAGACTTTTCATTTTTGTCATTTGAATCGCTAATCACATTTTATAGTAGCCATTTAATTTTAATTTTTTCCTCACTGACATTAAATAAAAATGTTAACAAGTTACCAATTAGGCAACATAAAAGCATTATTAAGCATAACCTTCCAAACTACTCAATGTTTAAACGATAACATTTGAGATTACATTAACAATTTCTTCAAGCTAAACTGCAGAAATATGAAATCGTAACAAAATTCGTCTTGAATCAAAAGATAGTAAATTATAAAAAGGGAGGGACTTTTGTCCCATTATCCCACTAGGCAAGATTTAGATGTTCCCTTTCCCTATTTTATGCCTGTTCTTCATATTTGAACCTACACAATCTGATTATCTGACATCACTTTCTCCTTTTAGTGCCCAATTCTTATTATGGATGATTTCAGTATTCATGTGAGTAACTATAAATACTTCCTTCCTCTGCCTGCCCCCCTTGCTTTTTTGCTTCCATAAATATACGCAAACTGTGTACTTTCATTACACATCTACACATTCATACTAATGACCTTGTAATCTTTGAGTATTGAGTTTCCGATTTATCTAATTTGGTTCTCTGGCTGTTCAGTTTGAAATCTCCCATTGCTGTCTCCCTCATTCACAAGAACATAAATGCCATGTGAAGTCAGCTCAAAGACTAAGGCTGCAACAAAGAATCTTTTCCTGGGGAGCATTGTCAGGATGTTCGAGCAGTGGCAAGACATGAGACACATGCAAAAACATTCCTATATTTCATGACGGACCTGGTGACAAGGACATGAAACTTCCTATTTTCAATTCTACAGCCATGTCCTCACATACAATTACCTCCAACCTATCAGCACTACTGAGTTCAGTACAGCATTTCACGCACTCCATCCAGCCCTTTACTTGAGAGTTAAAACATGGAAGGCTACTTGCTAAACTGAGACTGTGTACACTCTTAGAAACTATAAGCATTAACTACAAAGATGAACTGCATTGTTAGTGAGGATAACGCAAGTCCCAGGTAAAATGATGCGTTCCCTTTTCTCCACAGAACTGACCCCTGTCAGTCATACTCAGTAAGAAACGCATACTTCAGCCACATTTAAGAGGACTGTATTTTTAAATCTATTTCCCATTAGATTTTTTTTAATAGCCAAAACCATCAAGAATATTCTCTTACCCTAAATCACTGCAATTTTACATTAGCAAGCATTCTTCACAAACACCAAACTCACCAGATCGCCTTTATGCTATTTGTGTGTTTTAATTTCTTTGATCATTTCTGAAAACCCCCAGTTTTGATTTTCCTTTTAGCTATCCTCTTCATCTTTGCCAGAAATTTCCATCAAATATTCCACCACTTTCTTCTCTTCTCTACTACTTTTTTCCTTCCAATAGTCTTGCTTACTTCAAGTCGACGGATGGTTAAGGTAACCAGGACATGACACGGAATCAAATCTAAGAAAATGTATATTATACCCATCTTCCTCTTCACCTCTCCCCCACCTCTCGTCAGAAGCACACATGCCGCACTGCACCTTGTGATGGGGCATCACTGTGGAAACCACTGCCAAGTCTCGGCTTCCGGCACTCACCTTCCTGCGGAGGAGGCACTCATCCCGCTCCTCTCTGACATCTGGAACTAAATTAAACCTTGGCCCTTTCTGAATCCTCAAAGCGTTCCTTTAGCATCTTACTACTTTTTCTCTAGTTCCCTCTGAGGGATTCATTCTAGGTTATCAGTGGCTGGCCACAAACCAAATCCAAAAGGGTTTGGAGACCAGGATGGAATCCCAAGGTGTCGGACTCAGAGTGACCACAAGAGAGCTGCAGGGCCAGGGTCTCCTGCAGAGCCGCAATTCTGCTACTCAAAGAGCCACTGTGCACTGGGAAAACTGAGGCTTCGTGCACATAGTGTCTAATACAGCTCAATTTTGTAAACATACAGGGGAAATTTACTGAAATGTTTAATTTATTAAAGACTGCCCTAAGGTCTCCCAACCACATAGACTGAATTTCAAATTTCTGCCTTCCAGAGACGTCATTATTGGACAGGTAGTGTCATTTCTGGAAAACATAGGAGAGTAGGAAGCACTAATGTAGAGCCACCAATTTACTAAAATATTGCTATACTTCCAGACCAGTTTCTAACTAATCTCATCCCTGTGCCCACCTGGCGTACCGACTCAGCGAGCCCTCGGACACTGCTCCCACAGCCTACGTTCTGATGAGCCCAGGGAGTGGTCAGGCCAATCTGCCGTTAAACCTTTTGAACATCATTCCGGGATGGAAATAACCCATTTTGCAATTAGAAAACAATACATGTGAAATTTCTGCCTAGCTTTCACCTTTTTACATTTTATCTATTCCCCCAACCCCCCGCCCCGGATTGTCTTTTTACTCTGACGTTGCCAGTGTAAAGGCCATTCCTTTTAGGAAGTTTCACTAATTTAACTGTTTTCCACCAACCATCACAAATTCAGGCCCCTGGGGGCCCCAGTAACACACTCTTTTAACACTCAAGTTTGACTCTTTTTGGTTTTTGAAAAATCAAAACCAGAGATTTTAAGAAATGATCAAAGAAATTCAAACACCTAAGTAGAACAGTATCAAAATACTTGATATTTTGATTATACACTTGCCTACTATGCTTCCTTTTAGGCACAAAGCTGTCAACCCAAACTACCACAGGATCGGTGGAGAAGTGATTTGGGCAAAGAGAAGGAAACAAGTACAGGATTTAATACAAGTCTTGTACCTTAGGCACCAACTTATTTTAAAAGGAAAATCAGTTTAATATCTTTCAGATACGTTATCCTGTATCATATATAAAGACTACCAACCTCAGCACACAGAAAACTCAGCACTTTCAAGCTGCCAGGGCCCAGCACAGAGGGGCACATTCACAAGAACAGTGCGAGAAGAAAATGCTTCTCCACATCAATTAACTTTACCAGTTTTCAGTCACCTGACTATTATAGTAGAAGAGGAATCATATCCTATGCCCTACCCTTAACATGGTAAACATCCTGCCCAAGGGACAGGTACCCTCCCGTATGGGAAGGGCCTGCTCTACGAGCAGTGGAGTCACTTCAGCATCAATGAGGGAGAAGGTCAACTGGTCAGGACAGCAAAACAGAGTCCGAGGACTGATGAGGGGCAGACGTCATGTCCGACTGCCCTCACACCCCACTCTTCACTGACTGGTCAGTGACACAGAAATACTAAGTATGTATCACTTTTCATTGAAAATATAATGAATTCAGGTATATCAATGAAGCATCTCTATCATCCTTGTAAGACTTACCAACGGGCAAAGGTAACAAAGTTTGGTACGGAACAGTAACTTTCCCAATTAAGAGCAGCAATGGTAAGAGCAATGAAATACTTGCTTGAACCATATGCAAATAACACAGAACATCTGTTCATTTATTTTTATTTTTAAATATTGAGCATTTCCTAAGTGTCAGCCATTGAAGAAGGTGCACAGGTTACACTGTCAAACAAAATTCATTCTCTGCCCTCAAGGAACGCACGGTCTTAAGGAGATGAGCAGCAACAGAAAATTGCAAATCAGGGTAACAGTGCCACAAACTAGTAAGAATAGGGTGCTATGAAAGGACCCAGGAGTGAGTGGCTAACGGAGGCTTAGAAAACCTAGGAAGACTTCTTAATGGAGACATGATCTAAAAAAATTTTTCAATGCATTAACCAGGCAAAAGGGCTGGGGCGAGGAGAGAACCAGAATTCATGATGTATCTTGCAAAAATATTTTAAAACATTAAAAACAGGATATATTCAGTGAAAAATAGTGTCAACCTCACCACTTAAGATAGGGGTATGCAGCAATTTCTGATGCTGAGAAAAAAAAAATCAGAATGCCATTTAAAAAAAATCACATTCAAATATACCCCAGGGCTAACATCTTCCTGGGATTCATGTGCAATTATTTATTTGTTGCTTGGCAGAGTATCTTATCACTAGCCAACACACCTGTTATGCCACAACATTTACATAGAAAAATCACGTTGTCTTACTGAGAAATCTTGCTGTCTTCTAAAATGCCTAAGATGTTTAGAAATGATAAAGACTGATTCATGTGCATTTAGATTTATAAAGATTTTATTCATGCCACTCTTGGATTTCCTGTAATATTTTTTCCATCAATTCATCCACTCGTCTACAGCATTTAAACACAGCACTATCATTACTCTAGTCTTATGAATTTCTGTTGTATGGTGGTATTACTATGTTTGAAAAGTTCTGAACTGGAGAAAATAAACATGAAAACAGACCCATCATATGGTATTATTTGGTTATAGGCACTACTATTCTTTCTTTGCAGTGTTTAAAAAGATTCATGTCTCAAGTTAGACATAATGTAGAGTTAGGAGTCAGGGGTCAAGGAATTGCTTTACCATTTACTAACTCCAAGCTTCTGTGCCCTTATTGTAAAGTTAGGATATTAATAGTTGTTACTTTTTTTAACGAAATAATATATAAAACATTTAACCCTTCATCTGACACCTAATAGATATTCCGTAAGTATATCCAACATTATAGATCAAATTGTTTTTGTATTCCTTAAATGCAAAGGCCAGGTTTAAAAATTTAAGTAAAAACTTGTTTTGACTCAGGTAAGACTTAGAAGGTTCGTCACTTTTCTAACAGAAATGCCTTGTCAAGGAGGCATCCAAGAAAATCTTGAATGGTAGTCTGGCAATCAATAAAATTCACATAGCCAATCTGCAACACTAGCAAACCAAATCCAGGAGCATGTTAAAATGATTATACATCATGACCAAGTGGGATTTACCCCAAGAATGCAAAATGGATATATTTCAAGGGATCTGAACTGGGGTTCAACAGCATAACAAACTACATTAGGAAGAGATGAGATGAAAAAAGATCCATTTGACTTTGTCAACTAACACATTTGACAAAATTCAGCACCATTTCATAAAAGCACTCAGAAAACTAGCAATAGAATGAATCTTTCTCTTCTATTGAGCGTTTATGAAAAGGGCATTTATGAAAAACCCAGTTAGCACTGTACTTAATGGAAAAAGCTTTCCCCCTTAAGATCAGGGACAAGAAAAGATATCTTACTTTCACCACTGCTGTTCAACATTGTACTGCAATTTCATGACAGAGCAATTAGACAAGAAAAAAAAAAGACATTAAAGTGGAAAGGAAGAAGTAAAACTATCTCTGTTTAAAGATGACATGAGCCTATATATAGAAAAACTTAAGGAATTCACAAGAAAATTACTGAAGCTAATAAATTATTTCAGCAAAGTTGCAGGTTACAAGATTAACATACAAATCAGTTGTATTTCTATAAGGCAGAAATGATCAATGAAAAAAGAAATTAAGAAAGCAATTACACTTATGAAACCATCTAAAGGTATAAAACACCCAGGAATAAATTTAACCAAGGACTTCAAAGACTTATAAAGGAAACTACAAAACAAAACATTGCTGAAATAAATCAGAGCATTTAAATTCCATTAGAATAATAAATATGGGATCAGGGAGGATATGGGAGGATACCGAAAAGCATTGTACCTTCTGCTCAATATTGCTGTCAACTTAAAACTGCTCTAAAGATAACTGATAGATAGGTAGATAGGTGGATAGATAAATGGAAAGATATACCATTTTCATGGATGATAAGATTTAATAGTGTTAAGATGTCAATACTATCCTAAGTGATTCACATATTCAATTAAATCCCTATAAAAATTCCAACAGCCTCTTGTGAAGAAATGGAAAAGCCAATCCTGAAATTCATATGGAATGTCAAGGAGCCTCAAATAGTCAAAACAATTTTGAAGAAGAGAACAAAGTTGGAAGACTCACACTTCCTGGTTTTAAAACCTACAACAAATCTACAGTAATCAAAACAGGGTGGTATCTGCCTAAGGAAAGACATGTAGACCAATAGAATAGAATTAAGGGTCCAGAAATAAACCCACACATCTGTGGCCAACTGATTTTCAACAAAGGTGCCAAGTCCATTCAATGGGGGAAAGAACAGTGTCTTCAACAAATGGTTCTGGAACAACTGTACTTGCACATGCAAAAGAATGAAGCTGGGCCCCTTTATCACACCATATGTAAAAATTAACTCAAAATGGATCAACAATTTAAATGTAAGAGCTAAAACTATAAAACTGTCAGAAGGAAATATGGAGGAAAATCTTTATGATCTATGATTTGGCAGTGGATTCTTAAATATGACACTAAAAGCACTAGCAATAAAAAAATTAGAAAAATTGGACTTTAAAATTGAAAACTTTTGTGCATTATAGGACATTATCATGAATGTAAGACAACAATACAGAATGGGAGAAATATTTGTAAATCATTTACCAGATAAGAGTTTAATATGCAGACAATATAAATAACTAAGCAAAAAGAAAATCTTATTTAAAAGAGATTAAAGAACTTGAATAGACATTTCTACAAAAAAAAGATATATAGTCAATAAGCCCAGGAAGAGATGCTCGATCGCATCAGTCATTAGAGAAATGAAATTCAAACCATAATGAGGTATCATTTCATACCCACAAGGACGGCTATAATTGAAAAACACAAACAAAACAAAACATGGAAAATAACAAGTACTAGTGAGGATGTGGAGAAACTGGATGCCTCATCTTTCGCATGGGAATGTAAAATGGTACAGCTGCTATGGAAACCAGTTTGGCAGTTCCTCAAAAACTTAAATGTAGACTTGCCATATGACCCAGCAATTCCACTCCAAGGTATACACTCCAAAGAACTGAAAACAGGGACAGATACTTGTACACCAGTGTTAACTACTGCATTAACCACGATAGCCAGAAGTTGGAAAAAACTCAGTGTCCATCAACAGATAAATGACTAAACAAAGTATGAAATATACATATACTGGAATATTAATAGTTATAAAAAACAATGAAGTTGTACATTGAAACAATGGATATATCTTGAAAACGCTATGCTAACTAAAATAAGCCAGATATAAAAGGATAAATATTCTATGATTCCATTATATAAATATCTAGAATAGACAAATTCATGGGGACAGAATATAGATCAGAAGTTATCGGGGGTAAAAAACCAGGGGAAGTGGGAGACTTTCTGTCTGGGGTCAGGATAAAGTTTTGGAAACACACAGTAGTGATGGTTGCACAATACACTGAATGTAATTAACACCACTGAATTGCACAAATAAATGGTTAAGATGGCCAATTTTATATTATATATATTTTACCACAATTTAAAAAAAAATTATACAGCTAACATTTTTTGTTGTTTGCAGATACCATTCATCTTCATTTATAATATATAAATCATACAATGTTAAGTCTAGACAGATCAGATTTATCTATTCCCTCTAAAAATAGAACAGATATGTAATAAATTAAATGAATGAACAAATGAGCAAATTCATGAATAAATGAATGAACATGATGGGAATTATTTAAGTACTGTTTGAGTAACTAATGTTTGATTTGTTGTTTTAAAACCATATTCCATTATTACTGATCAGCATTTCTATTTTTAAGTTTAGCGATTAAGTAGATCAAAGGTAGCACTTCCCAAACAAGGACACTTTAACATGCTTTTTTGCTAATTTTTTTTTAAAAAGTGTATCTGCTGAACGTGATACCATCTCACTGGGATGTTGTACATAAAATCTCAATAAGCCCAAGGCAACACCTCATGAATTAAAAGTCACATTTTTTCCATTCAACTATTCAATAAAAATGAATATACTAGCATGTATTGCCACTTATTAAAACACAAAACACCTTCCTAGAGAAGCAGATTTATCACTATGCCAAAAAGTTAATTGCTTGTTACATTATGTTAAGGAAAAAAGTGAATTCTTCCTCTACCCTTTTTAACACTACAAATAAAAAAGCATTTAAACGTCTCTTCCATTTTATTTTGTTTCCCATCGAAACAAGCATGTTTCCTAAGGGAAAGAAATCTCTGAATAGTCAAATTTCAGTTTTTATTTGGTCAGTATAGTGTCCAGTGAAACAGAGAATGGTTTTTGTACAAACAGGTTTTTTAATGAGCTCATTTTTAGGAATGGAAAGAATAGCAACTCTATAAGCTCTAAAAATCTAGGCAATCTGTAACTCCTCTGGTGGTAACCCTTCAAATTCCAGAAAAGTACAGTAAGAACTTTGTTGGTATTTTTGGCATAATCTGGTAACATATATGCATTTTGCCTCTGCTATCTACATTTTAAATTATGTAAATCAATACTTGTCAAACACATCAGCTCTTAGTTTTTTCCATTGATTTTCAGATATAAAAATTTTGCATAACTACCAAAGAACACCTTTCAGTAACCTTAGGACATACCTACACCATTGAAATACCAGCTAAGACAGAATCTTTCACTAGATGTTTACTGTTGTTTCCTTTTCCACAGCAATCTACACGAGTCCCATGAAATAGCCAATGAAGTGACCAATAGTCCCTGTAACCATTAGTCCTTAACAGTTGTGGCCGTGACAGTCCATACGCTCCTCATGCGTCTCCTCTCCATGCAAACTCTTGACACAATTTCAAGTCGTGCCACCACTGCTAGGGCCCCATCCTTCCACAAGCTCTCCTGGCTGTCTCTAAGACCCTCTTTATCTCCACTCCATTCTGAATATTCTTCCTTGCTTCCACTCTTTTTTCCAAAAGATCATCTCTCTACCTGACTTCTAGAACCTCCATCCAGCCTCTGATTTATCTACAAAGACCCTACATGGCGACCACCAGACTCCTGGACCAGGTGAGCAACAAACCAATTAATGGGGCCTGCGAGGCAGGATGGTGAGTATGTCAGGACATTAGCAGAAGCAGAGGACTAACTAAATCCACATGGAAAAATTAGAAGACAGACATGAACATTTATATTTTTGCTTCTCTAGATCCTTGGTTACTACCTTGTAATAAATGTTGAATGAATGCATGCATGCAGGCTTGATCTATGGTACCATTTTCAAAGTCATTCCAGGAATATGTTATTTGACACACACACATCTTGCCTTAGAGGGAAATAACCCCCACAGTGGTAGTCACACCAGGGCTATTTCACCTGTTGGGCACTGCAGGTTTTGAAGTTCTATCTTGAGCAAGTGCTACGGTAGTTCTGTGATTCTTTAGGTTAGGAGCATACTGATGTGTAACGTATGTGATGAGACACATTGATGGTTAACAGCACCTGCACCTAGATGGCAAATGAACAGAAACCCACAGACTGCTGGCCAAAATTCAGGCAGAAGTACTTCAACACTGTTTACAGAAGTATTAAATTAAATCTAGGAGTTATAAACTCTTAGAGTGTAACATAGTATTTCTACAATAAAAAATCTGTAAAAAATGTAAAAACCACTTAAATTCCCTTCACATAGGACTCCAGTCCAGAATCTTAAAATATTAGGAAAGCCCATCAAACTTTTTTCTGGTGACCAGTGGATTCTGCATGTGATTTCTGTAGATTCATCAAAAAATATTTCCCAATGTTTATAATGCCCTGCAATCATCATGTTTTAATACAACAGATTTATCAAGAAGAAACATTTCCTGTTAATTATTGCCTTAATGTAATCTTTTACACACTTCTGAATGATATTACTACTATAGTTTTTGAAAGGAGGGTTACAGCACCTGACTTTTATAAATCAAAAAGACACAAAAGGTACAAATTGATTAGAGAATAAAAGTACATTCAAAGTATAAAAAGTCAATGCTTTCCTAGAATTTTTCATGGTTAAACATACACCGTAATTATTTTCCTACATTCAGTATGACACTATTGGGTGCTAAATATTCATTCTTGGAATAAATCTGAATCTGAAACTATTCATCTTTTTTTTAAATAGCTGACATACTGCATAAACAGAAAGTTTGTGTAGTTTTTTAAAAATAAACAATATACCATGTGAACTTTGATTTATTATGCAATTTATCTCTTTCTATCTCTCTCTGCTATACATAATTCAGGTCCACATAAAACAGTTCCTATACCATTAATATTTTCTAGCTCTTTTTGGCTTTAAGGCTATGATCATTTTTAAATGTTTCAAATGTATGCCATTTATCATTAATATTATAGTGGCATCACAGCTATTTTAATCTGTAATATGTGAGAGTTCATAACTTGGCATATAAAACTTGCTGGAGGAGGATGATGAAACTTAACTCGCTATAACCTACGTTTTGAGTAATTGTTTAGGAGGAAAAACAAAATGCAACCTCATAATTACTAAGTCCAAAGGTATTTTGATAAATGTTTAAATGTTTTCATACACATGTCAAATTATTAAAAGTACAAAATATGAGTTATTAGGGAAATCTTTTCCTTGATTTTTTAATCCAATTTATAGAAAAATCAAAACAAGCAATTTAAATTTTTTAAAATATTGAAACTTCCGTATCATTTAGAAAAATATTTTTCTTATAGAAAAATCAAAATAAGCAATTTAAAAAATACTAAAACTTCCTAATCATTTAGAAAAATATTTTTCTATCTGTTAAGAAAATATGCTTTTTCTCTTACTAAAATTACATGACTAGTAACCAACTCCTTTTTTGAAAATTAAGTAATTACACACAACCTAAACTATTACCCAAGGCCTACGAGGCAAACAGTCTATGCTAACAAAATTATCTGTAGGTTTAGTTAAGTAGACAAATCTGGGAACAACATGAGCTACACATAACAAATCTATTTTGGATGCACTTTTTAATATTTGGGTAAGACCTGAGAAATTGAATGAATGAAAAACAATCAACAGTTTGTGAATGTCTACTATGTATCGGGTGTTAAGTCAGACTGGGAATACAACAACAAAAGGACTGCTACCCTCAAGTAAATTGCAGCACACCAGTAAGCTTTTTTAAAAATTCATGTATCTAATCATACTTTTAGGATTATCATAAATGTACCTCCAAAGATTCAACAAAGTTTGCCTTTCCAGGAACAATGTCACAACACTAGAAACTGTACTGAATTTCTGTACTGATGTCAAAAAATCCCCAAACCATAGAACTACAAGACACATTTGAAGTTGTATCTTTTACTACCCTTTACTGATGTGAAAAATCTTCCAAATAGGTGCTGTGACCTCTCCAGAACCATGTATCCACAGGGTGAGAAAACAGACTAAACTTCAAGTCTGACTTCAAGTCAATGCTCTTTGCTCAATGTCAAATTGCTTTCATACAAAGGCTTATGCCTGCTCATTTGCATAACTTAGATGCAAAACAGCACTCTGAGAGCCGGGCAGCCTTTCATATTCATAGCCCACAAATGTCTCACTGGCCCTCCCAATTATAAATTCCTGTGATTAATCACTTAATAAAATCCTAACAAAAATAGGAAGCATCGGCAAATTTTTAAAAAATACTGTATACTTCATTCACTCTGAGTTTGGAATTAAATAGTCGTTCATAGCAACAAAAAAAAATGCAAGTATTAAAAACAAAGGTTGAGCTACTTTTCCCCAGATCTGTGAACAAAATGCCCTGAAATCAAGGAGTGTTAAAAAAGTTTGTTAAACTGTGTTATTCAGTTATACTTAAAATAGTTAAAATCTCAAGTCATCAAACATTTCCATTATGGATTCTCTTGACACTCCACCAGAGGGCTACAAAACTCCCAAAATGCTCTTACAAAGTTTTTCAGTTTTCAACTGTAGATATTAAATATTACCATACTTTGCTTTTCTGAAAGTAGGATTTTGAGATAATATATATACATATCCTTCAGGAGAAGAGTCTCCTATCACGATGTGGCCTCACCTCAGAGTGCAACGGGAAGTCAAGCATTTCCTTAATCCTCTTTCAGAAGTACCCGAATTTTACTCTTAGATCTTGTGACTGCCTAGGAGTTCAAGATTACCACCGGAAACCCCTGATTGAAAGGGAGCAAGAGGGAAGAAAAGGTAAATGGTGAGAAAGAAGAAGATAAGGAAATAAGGTGTGGGTGTGGAGCTGGGGAAAAGAAGAGCAGGGCACAAAGGAAGGGACCAGGAGAGGCCAACGTAGACAGAACATGTCCTCTTGCGCCAGCTGGGTCCCACGAGGGAACTCCCGGTCAGCGACACAGACAGGATAGAGAAGCAGGGGAAAGCAACCTGAGATCTGTCCCACGAGGATGCGTGATTTTTTAGGGTGATTCCTATTTACTACTTGGGGCTCCAACTTGGAAAGGATTCCAAGTAAGCTCAAAATTCTTCTTAAAAATTGTAAAATGCTTCCCCTCTCAGGTGAGGCCCGTGTCTTTGTAAGAACACGCTTCTCAGAGTCTCGGCTGAGTTGTGCCATGAGACTAGCAGGCGCTGACGTCTGGCATCTTATCTTCCTTTTGGCCTTCTCCGCTCCTCAAGGCCAGGGCCAGTCCTGGTCAGCTTTGAACATCCTACAGGCTTAGTGCTGTCCTGCACACAGTAAGTGGTCTCTACAACATACTGAACAGAACTGCCACTGTCACGGCGTTTCTGGCTTCAGAGCTCATCCCAACTTTAACATTGTTTGCTTTAGTGGCGAATGGGTCCCCAGTGAACACCATGGTCCAGGCTAAGCTTCTGTAAGCAACCTGGGGCTCCTCTGTGGCTGTGCTCAGAGGGCCCAGTGGCCAATAGGCGAGAAAATAAAACACATAAGGAAAAGAACACTCAACAGAAAAGCAAGCTGAAAAAACTAGGCAGGAGTATCCGGACCTCCAGCCCTCCTCGGAGAGGCACCGGAAACTCAGGTGCATGTGCAGCTTGGTGGGGCTTCCCACTCCCAGGAGGTGGCGTCTTCCCAGAGCTGTTCCACTTTTCTAAGCAAAGATTTCCATTATCGTAAAGCATATTATTCCCTGCACATGCATGCCACGAGACTGTCTTAAACTGCCCGTATTCAAGAATAACCTTGGCTAGGAGTTGGGTTTCTTCCTTCAAATGTAGCAGTTTGATTTTCCCTTTTATTATCATGTGGCACGATGAAGGAACTGTTTTGCCTAATTCCTCTGCTCCTTAATGTCACATTGCTCACAAATGTGCATCCAAAAATGAACAAGTTCAGGAGATAAGACTCTAATCCATACATAAATATAAAAATCTATTTTCAGAAAAATAATGGTGTAATACTCACAGATGCATTTTATAGCCCAAAGATTTCAGACCTCAACAGTACAGATTCATGTTCAACAGGATTTAGTTCTTAATAGGCTTACTTTAAAATTTAGCTTTACTGTGTGTGTGTGTGTTGTATGTGCATTCCATTTTCTATTTCTGCTCATTTACTAGTTCTTAACTTGTCCTGTACACTTTGCGAAGATGCTTTGGGAACCCCCTCTCTCTAAAGGATATTCAAACACTCCCAAAATTCATGTTGCCTACAGTTTGCAAGAGTGAAGCCAATCAAGGCCCCTCTGCTAAAACTCCCTGAGGCACAGCCAAGTATCTTCTTGTTTGTGCCTCATCAATAAAGCCCCCAGTATCTACACAGGTTATGAAACTCCTAGGGTCCTGCTGCCTGTGGAGACAACAAGCCTTGCAAATTCTATTCCTCTAAGAGGTTCAGGGAACCATATTACGAAAATAGCACTTGTGAACCACACAAAGTTAAAATGATTTAAACTATTACAACATCTTACTTAAATTATGCTAAAAGGAAACCCAGGAGCAGTACAGGGAAGTTTGGTAAGAAAAGAGGATTGCCTTTAAATCTCCACTTAGAGATACGCTAAGCGAAATGAAAAGCATTCGCTTTAACCTCAGTTAACCTTTTCCTCCTAAGCTCAATTTCCATACACTTTAAATGTCTTAAAATTAGTGAAATGATTTCATTTATATTTTCTCCACCCCAAATTTATAAGTGAGGCAGAATCAAATGTGTACCATCTCATCACATTTGCCATTTGATGGAAGCCAGCACCATAATTCTGCATCAGAAGAGAACTGAAATGAAGGCAGTATGTCCATCAAAGGGGCCTTCTATTAAATGTAAATTTCTTTACTCTTTCAGATAAAAGGGCAAATTATTTAATTCACTTCAATTCAACAAGCATTTATGGAGCACTGAAAGCCATCGGGCTAGGATATGGAGGCAGAAGAATAGGAGGATTCCTGGAGGGCACGTGCCTCCCTCTAAGAGCCCACCTTGTGTGGAGGGAGACAGAGGTGCACCCCGTGCAGGGTGTCAGGCAGGCTGTGACCAAGGTCCACACAGGGAAGTGACATTCACGTCTACGAAAGAACCAGAGGGCTTTGTGGAGGAGGCAGCACTCGAGCTGGTCCGTGAAGGACGCAACCTCTGGTGCTGGGGGCACGAAGAGGGAAGAGGCTCATAGAACACCTAGGACCAGCTAGATGATTTGTAAAAAGAACCCAGTGCAAAATGACAACGCGGGGCCCCTTGATTACACATTATTATGAATTTCAAGAGAATGACAGCAGAGGATGAAACCCAGCACGGGGCCTCATGGGATCCACAGGCTGCAGGCCCAGCCTGTGGAGCAGGCCCTGCAGACAGGCCACAGTGGGAGAAGCACCGGAGGCGGTAGGGAGGCGCTGCAGTCCTGCTGGGGCAGGTGCCCAGGACATCAACCGCCAAATACATCACGCGACTACACGAGCTGGACGACTCTTAAAAATGAGGCAATGCTCCCCACACTGGGAGAGGCGAAAAACCAGGTGCTTACAGAATGCAGAAATCAAACAAGCATATCCCAGAATACAGATTCCTTTATACTCTATAAGCCGAGGCTGAGAAAGTTTGTTACTCCAAGTGTCACCCCCTTGCCAGCTATTTTGTGTTGGGGGAGTGGGGGGTTGGATGGACAAAGAACATTTTCTCTGTCTTTCCAATTTACCTCCAATTGAAATACCAAAAACATTAGAGGGAGTAAGTTTTAAACTGAGCGAAGAAACAGGTATTCCCATTTTCAGCGTGGCATAATGTTTCCAATTCCCTGCTTTTTCCCCCCTCATTCAACAATAACAGATTGTCAGCTGATGCTCTGATAAGGCTCCCGATCAGAAACAAGCCTAGTGACACTGTTTTATTGACACTGCACATGCTTTCACTTTTCCAGCTCAGTAGCACGTAGAGCTGCACAGCGCCTCACGTTAGCCCTGGAGCCACTTCAAGCTACGAGCGGCTGCTCTGTGAGTATTGGAACGAATTCTCTGTAGTCCCCATAGAAATCCCGTGGAATGCAGCTTCCTGCTGGTTTGTTACACTGCGTCAGAATAATGAGACTACGACCACAGCCTGCTAGATTATGCAACGAAACAAAACTCGCGCACCACAGTCCACCCAGAAAGACTTTCACCCTTCTTCTCTCCTGCAATTAAAGCTTCCTATTTACATCGAAAGGTTGTTTGTGAATAATCCCACCAGGGAGTCAACCCAACAAAAATAAATCACCCAGGGCTTTCCGACAGGCCAAGCCCAGTGCTTGGCACCCAGCACAATAAGTATTTGTTGAACAAATGATGAATGCTGACCCATTTATCCTGATTGACTTTTTTCCCTGCCCCAAACCTAACTTACACTCTTGCTAAATTTGTCTCTCTTACACCTTTTACAGAGCACTTCAATACATTTTCCTTACATTCTAAGCCATTCCCTTAAGAATTGTCATGACTGCATATCAAAAGTTCTATTAAATTCATAATGGGGTAACCATGAAAAGGGAAATTATTGTATTAAGTTCCCGTCGCCAGTAGAGAAGGCAGTCAGTGCACTGACAGCAAAAAAAAATAGTCAAGTATAACCAGTTTCTCTCCCCTGTGTTACAGAGGATGAGCACTGGGTTCTGAGAGTCAGCATCCCATTTCTGCCTTTTACAAGCTCTGGGTATCTGGCAAGTTACTCAACCTCTCTGGGTCTTGATTTGCCCATCAGTAAATTGGGGATACAAAGAGAAATCATCTTATGTAGTTACCATGAAGATTAAGTGAGACACCATAAGGCACTAAGTAAAGTATCTGTTACATGGCAAGAATTCAATAAATACTAGCTATTTATTGACTACTATTATTCTACTAATAATGAACAGGGTACTGTATCTCTGTAAATGTTTTTAATTATTCATTTAAAGAATATTTTTAAATATTTAAATAACATTTTATAATAAACAAACATGAATTTAAGAGACCACCACAAGTATTTGTTACTGATAAGAACTTCTTTTGAAACAGGCCTAAGGACATAATTCAGAAAGGAATACATAAAACAAGTAATTTTCATCTTGAGTCACTGGTAGGTTTTTCTATTCCATTTTCTAATAACAAAACTTCTTAACAAAAATGAAATCTTTATAAAACTACATTGCAAATTTAAAAAGTAGTTTAACATTTACTGATGAAATTTGAACAGAGTGTCTTACTATTTGGTCTTGTAAGAGAAAATGGTAATAGGAAACTATTAACTCTCCTTATACAATATTCAAGCTTTAAGAAACAAATCAGACCACATGGACTTTCCCCAGTACTGAATTCAAACCTCACATCAAACCTTATTATCATTTTGAAATATTTGGCTGTGCAAAAACCAACAGACAAACGTTTTCTAAAGGAATTCTGTCGTTTCTTCACTCCCCATAAATCTGCCAGCTTCCCAATGCTCCTTTGACAGTATAATCAGTCAATTCAATCAGAGAAATTCTAAAGTACAATGGTAATTTTCTTTCACTTTTTTCTTTACACTGTCAGTTCAAGCCACCTGCTGAAAGCATTGATGTGGAACAGCTCAGCATTAGCTCTGAAATTAGTACCAGTCCCCAGTTAAATACCTGGCACATTCGGTGTAGGACAGAGATTCTTAATGGCATATAAGCCCATCGGTAG
Source organism: Vicugna pacos (assembly GCF_048564905.1). Taxonomy (NCBI): domain Eukaryota; kingdom Metazoa; phylum Chordata; class Mammalia; order Artiodactyla; family Camelidae; genus Vicugna; species Vicugna pacos. Next base: position 40,463,677 of record NC_132992.1, on the reverse strand, counting down.
AACCAGCACATTACTTAAACTAGCCTTTTTGTAAGTAATTTATATCGGCTGGTTTTGGCCTCACAACACAAGACTGAAAGGAAGCCAGGAAAGGAAAACGGGTTCCAGGACAAACACCACAAATACGAAACACGATCCTTTCAGATAAATATTCCTAAGTATGATGTCACTAAGGTCTACTCTAAACAAACGTCTAAATTCAATGTTCAGCCTGTAACAACAGCTAAAACACCTAATAAATTGTCTATAGAATGGAATACTGTGTTTAAAACTGAAGATTCTTTTCCTTTAAATTTCAATCCAGAAGTTGCTACTGTGTGCACATTTTTCACATGCGCCTGTACACAGAAAGGGAAGTGCAATTACCTCTGGTATCTCACATGTTTCAGCACCTTGCCCGGCCTGCCAGGCTCAGCAGGTAGGTCCGTGAGCATTGACTGAGGCCACAAGGATGAAAGGCGTTTACTACATCAACTCAGAGGGTCGTCAATGGACAACCTGTACAAGATTTATGTTTTAAATAATAAATGAACTAAACACCTTGAGGTAATTGGCTGTGTGAAGCTTCACAATAGGCCAGATAGCTTGTCTGAACAAAGTAAAATAAGATTAAATAATGAATGAGGAGTGCAGAGAATTTCAAGCCACACTAATACAGCATGGTTTTTTAAAAGTGAAAGTAGTTGGTAAGTCAGGTTTTTTGGCTTTTAGACGTGTCACTGGGACTTCTTTCTCTGTCAAAAGAAATTATTTCAAAGAGACGTTTCTCTGGCTTTCTAGTGTCGGGTGTACAGCAGCCAGTCTTGCTAGCAGTTCAAGAAACCGCCTGCCGAGTGAAGGAAGTTTGTCCAAAGTCTACCCAACACTCAACTCCACTTGCATTTTATAAAGACAGAGCCAACATCCAATGACGTCTGAGTGGAAATCACCACAGCAAACTTTTGAAAAATAATGTTTCTGACACATACACAGACTTAACACCATCTGCCACCACAGAGACCAATAAAGAGGTTTTGTCGAGTAACTTTCCAAGTCAGCTGCAGTGTAGACACTCTTCCTTGGCCTTTTTTTTCTTTAAACAAGAAGTTGATGATGTTTCGTTGGGTGCTTTGGAAAGACTAAAAAATTACAGCCTTTGGATAGTCAGGTCACAAGCCTGAGAAGAGTCTAAAGGGAAACAGAACTCTAGACACAGATCCAGGCATATGTGTTAACTCGATGCCAATTTCATCCTAAATTTTTAGTAAGTCATACTTAGCTTTCTTTATTAAACCTTTTTAAAGATCGGAAGATTAAGTAGTCCATGCTAGTACTAAACATAATAATTTTCTGGGGCTATATAAATAAAAATGCCTTCATCTGTGAGAGATGCCTATTAAGGTATTTACAGTTGTAAAGAAATGATGTCTGGAACTTGCTGGAAAGCACCAGAGGCAAAAAATGAAGTGGAGGCTAGATAAAATTTGAAAAATATTAATATTTGTTGACTCCAGATACGAGAACATGGAGATCCATTACTCTATAGCCTACTTTATTGTATGTTTGAAATTTTCTGTAATGAAGTTTACTTTGCAGAGTTTAAGTACAAGTGCCTAACAGCCCTAGACTGACAGAAATGCAAGTTGGTTCCTAAGAAAATGCTCTTTTCAGGGCTTTGCAAAACTCAGTCAACTGTCAAGGGCCCACCGTGAGCAGGCATGGTGCCCATTCGGTACCAGTAATGAGGAAGCATGGGGCTCTGCATCCATCTCTGCAGAAGGGTGGTGCTAACAGGGTAGCAACCAGCCCAAGCACCTGGCTCTTCAGCCTTCTGGGCTCAGGTTAAATGTCATCTCCTCACAGTGGTCATTTCTATTTCCAGTATCCTATCCCCCAACCCTATTGGTGTCTGCCCCAGCCCCTGGTGGTTTCCTTCAGAGTACCTAGAACAACTTACAACTACTTCACTTTTCTATTCCTTCACTGCCTGGCAGTGGCACTACAGAGCAAACAGGAAACTTGTCTTTCCCATTCTCCCCCATATTTCTTGGCGAAAAGGTTCGCAACGACTGATCCCTCTCTAATGCCTCCCACTCAAACAGTGGAGGAGCCCAACATGAGCCACTGCTTCCAGTCTCGAGTAGATATACTTCTGTAAGACCACAGAAGCAGCATTTGAAACATTTAAACCAATGTGCCACAGAGTGACCATCAACGTGTTAGTAATAATATCCTCATTCTCAACTTTTATTTTCTTAAGTATACAGCATTTGCTGATTAGAAACAGGGAGAGAACTTGAGCTTCTGAATCAGACATACTTGAGTTTTAACTTCTACTAACTGTAAATTGGGGGAAGTTACTTAGTATCTTTGACCGCGCTAGTTTCATCTATAAAGTGAAAATGGCATTATATAACTCACAAGGTTTGAGAGGTCAAAATCACATACGTATGACTAACGTATAATCACATACATAACATTTAGGATAGTGCCTGCTGTGTAACAAGCATTCAATAAATTGTGCTCCTTATGCCCATAAAATTCTCCCCTTCTAATACTTCCAGGAAAACCAGAAGGAAATAATGAAAGTTTGAGCTGGGGCGATAACTTTAGTCTTTAGATCTGGAAAGTACATTTAGATAATCTTAACATCCCCTAACTTGCTAAACTGTCACCAAAGTCACATAAATATGTGCTGAGATGCCGGTCATCTTCCAGGATTCACTGCTTTTGAATTATGTGTATTTAACTCAACTTCAGATTTCTCCAAAATATGCTCAAAGACATGTTCCTTCAATATGCACTATGCTAAAGACTCATCAGGAGGGTGAGTGAATTACACATATCAGTTAGAGAAACTAGAAAAGAAATGTCTCAGAGGCACCTGCTAGCCACCAAGGGCACATGACGGAACTTCCAAGATGAAGCCAAAAACTGTGGGAGGAAGTTATTTTGGGAAGCAGACTTCAAGAGAAGTTCCTAGGGTTCTGTGACTTTTAAAAATTAAGTTTAAAAAAAGCCATAACCTTTAAAAATAACAAAATCTGTATTTGAAAAATGGATGGAGCCACAGCCTTTTCTTTGGTTCACAGTTACACTATTAATTCAGAGTTTTTACACAATTGGAATAATATAGTTACTACTTTTTCACCTGTTTGCTTGTTTAAATGTTTTTACTATCTCAAAACCAGGTTACTAAACCCAGATAGAGAGATTTTATATTCCCATTTTATAGACAATAAAATTAAGGCACAGAAAATCTAACTAGCTCAATCCTGGTATCACTAATAAGTGAAGAAGCTTGGATTTGAAGACAGGTCTTCTTGGATTTAAAAATATGCTCTTCCTCACCTGTCATACACTTGACTTTTATCATGCAAAGACTGATGCAAAGTTATATATATTAGTCTTGATAGTTAAATTTAATGATTTATAATTCTATTATAGCATACACAATACTAAAATAACTTCATTTTTAAAAATCTAAAATGACTAGTTTTTAATTTAGAAAAACTTGCCTCTTGCACTTAGAAATTTAAGTCAGTATTGTCTTTATCCTATGCTTAAGGTGTTTTTTCTTGTGGAAGTTATAGTTAATAGCAAACTAGTCAAGAGAGGGTTGATAGTCATTTAATATTCTAATTAGACACTATATACATTAATTTATACATGTAGGGGACAGAAAATAGACTGAAGACACTGATTTAAGTTCTGAACAAGAGAAATCTGAAGTTGACTTGACACCCATGACAGCACAAGAAAATGGTTTACCTAGTCCAATGACGACAAGATTACCAGACATGCCACCAGTTCTTATCAACTCAACACAGCCTCCAGAGCTCACAAAGTGATTTCGGCGCCTCAGTTGATAAATGGATTGAGAATGTATGACACAGCCTTAGGTAGTGGGTCGATATGCAAAATAAAATGGGAAATTACAGTAATATTTTTTTAAATAACCTATCAAAACTTAGTCTTGATCCCCCTTTCCTTATTGTCCACAGTAATCAAATGTACTCCACTAATAGCCCTTTACTTTATCAACAGTAATTCCTAGTAGACTAGGAACAGAGCCTTCTTTAAGGCATCTCCATCTTACAGCCTCTGCACTAGGTGTTTTGTCTTCCAGGGCTAGTCTTTTACCAACTTATGATTTATTCTTCTCACAGTTCATGTTTAACTTCAGGTATCATATCTTCAAGGTCTTCCATGGACTCCCTGTCTAGGGGGTCCCCTCAATACTCCCAATCATTCACCAACACCATTCACTTGTTTTGTTTGTTCACACTTCTATCATCTGAGATTCTTTATTTTTTATGTTTCTTTACATATTTCTTACCTGCTCCCGCCTCTTCCACAGGGATGCCCACTAGAGCAGAGACCTGGTCTATGGCCTTCAGGTTCTCTGTGACCCAGCACAAGTACAGTGGGTCCTCCACAAACACTAATCTAAGCCAGTGGTCCCCAGACTTCTGTGTGTGTCAGCATCATCCCGAGGACTTGTTAAGTCACAGATTTCTTGGTCCTACCCCAGAGTTTCTGATGGAGTAGTTCTCAGGCTGGGCCCGAGAATTCAATTTTCTAACATGTTCCTAGGTAATGCTTGTGTAAGGAATTCATAAAGACTAACCACTAACCACAGTTCACAGCAGAATCTACTGATGCTTCAACTGCTCAGTGATTCTGAACACTGTGCTTCAACTGTGTCAAGTAACAGATTCTCTCCCAAAGAGACGAATGTGAAATTTTTACAGGATTAATTTTCAAAAAATGTCCAACTGTAAGCTTTAAGTCCCTCTTCCATTTTTCACATGTAATTAGTATTATTGTTAATAGCTAATGTTTACTTAACACTGCATCTCAGTGTCAAGCACTATCCAAGGCATTTTATGTATCATCCTCATGTAGTCGTCTCACAAACTCTGTGAAGAACTATACTATCCCCCCGTCTTGCAGAGGCAACTGAAGCACAGGGACGCCAGATAACTTGCCTTGGTCATTTGTAAGTGGTTGGGAAGATATTTAAATGCAGGCAAGCCAGCTCCACGTCTCAATTTCTTAAATATGATGGTGCATAGTCTTATACAAGGTACACATTCCACAAACAGTAGATTCAGGAAAGTTAATATAAATTATAGTCTTCTTCTCTGATTCATGGGTCACCTGAACAACAGGTTTTACAAGCTATGATTTTTTTTCTCTCTTAACTCGCCAAAAGAGAAGGAGATAAATGAATTCTGTATTTATACTTCCAAAGGGAAATGTGTGATTACGATACCTTAACACTACACAAACACAGGGTGTGTGTGTGATATACTGGCTAGCCCTGCCTGAGAACGTCCCTGCAATGTAAGAGTTTCTTTATCCAAGGACAAGTTCTTTCACCTTCCCATCTGTCCTGTGAATTTTTAAATGTCTGAGACAGGTGGCCTGTTGGAAACCTAAAACCCTGTGGGTCTAAGATATGATTAAAATCTGATGTTAGGCTCTCTGATAAAGAAGATTCCTATGTTCAGGCAGGAATTTGTAAGTAACCTGCAAAATGTGTCAGAGATAGCTTGAACTCTATATAACCAAAATCTCTTTAAATCTAGAATAGCATATGCTAGAACAAACTTTCGCTTGCTCAATTTCCCCACAGAAAACTAGTGATGCCTACAGCCATGAAGGAATAGAAAGTAGTTGAGTAACTGATTGTTTTTATGGTTTGGGTTCTTTTTCCCCTTTCAGAATTTACTGGTGGTTTTAAAAATGGTGCAATCTGTTCTTCTTTTCTTAAAGAGTTCTAGACACTAGTAGTTTACTGGTTTCTTCTTGATTCTATCTTTAGTAAATGTAACTACAGTTCTCCAAGCAATATTTATAAATAATGCATTAATGATAGTTAATAAAATCAGTTAATAATGCAAGCTGGGTCCCATAATTGCATATTACAGAGCTCATTGCAAAATATATTACTCAAAAAATCTTAACCAAGATTATACTTCATAGAAATGCCAAGTGCAATGTGACTTCTCCGAAAACGAGAATGTGCTAGAGAATTAAAAGGCTACTTGCCATGAATCACTCCCCGGTTTATATTTGTCAATGGAAAGTACAATACAATTCATTAAACACAATCCATTTCTTTCCCAGAAAAGATGGAAGGAATTTAATTGAAATCTAGTGAGAACTTAAACCTATGCTATGTTTAAAGTTTGGCATAGAATACCAAGCAATGATCATGCAGATAATTAAAAATTAAAATGTTAAATGATTAATCATCTAGTAAATAATTAAGAGAATTTAAAAATCCAAGTAAGAAAATGTTAGAGAGAATATATATTACCAATCACTTTTCTAGAACAATAATATATGAGGGTATATTACCTACATTTTGTTACTGGTAATGTCAGAAGCAACTTTAATTTAAAAAGCTTTAGCAAACTTAATGAAATTAACCTAAATTGATTGGCATTCTGATCCAGCAGGTATTAAACATATCAAGGTAAGAAACAAGGCCACTGTGACAAATTCAATAGATCTGCAGTGATGCAAAAATCCAATAAATTGAAATTTAACTAAAGAGTATTGCACAAATGCCAATTCCCTCTACTAAATAAAGGAGTATTCACTTGAGACTTTATTACTTACTGTAACTATCATGAAATCTACTATTGTATTGTTCTTTGATTCTACAGCCTTTGACTAGTTTCCTTCACTTTTAATGTTCCTATGTTTTATTATTTTCAGCGCAGACACTGCATCACCTTGCATCACCTGGGCCTTCCCCTTGCTCTTTGTTCATTCAATAAGTCTTTACTAAGTAGAGATCTATCTTTGCCAAAGAAATACACCTTTCCAAAGAAGTTTTTTAAAGAAGTTTCAATTAATGAATAGATTACCAGAGTGTATCTGAAGGAACAGAAGTCTCTTTACAGTAGTGAAAATATGGTAGTATTAAAAAATTTAAACCTGAGCCCTGTTTCTCACCATTTGGATGTTGCTGGCATCCCCAAAACAGAAATAAATACAAGCAGAAGAAAAGGCATGTATTTATCATCTACAGCCTTAGGTCAGGGGGATAATCTCTACACACCTGCTGACACACACCCTGGGAGATCACATCCTTTGCTCCTCCCTATACTTCAAATTAGCTTGTTGATTTTAGGCAAAAGAAAAAAAAATCTCTTCCATGATTGTGTTTTACCTACCAAAGAGCTATGACTCTGGTTTATATTTCTATCTCGTAAAGCAACTAGCACAGGGTGTAATATATAATCCTTATTTCAAAAACCTTGAAATTATTTGCAAGTACACAGGAGAAATGTAAAATAGAAGAAGAGTAGATGGGAAGGAGAGAAAAATGTTGTCAGAAGGGGTACACAGAATTGGTTTGAACTGGCTTCGACAAATTCTTTCATCAAGTCAAAAACTTGAGCATGACTAACCCCAATTCCAAACAGTGTTTTTATACCAACAGACATGCAGATTATAACGCCCGGGCTGAAATTTGGCAACAGAGTAACGGCACTTACTCTGAAGCAAAAAGAGTTTTAAACTAGGGTCAGCAAACAATTCCCTGCGGGCCAAACGTGGCTCACATATCCATGAGCAAAATTAACTTTCACGTTCTTAAACAGCTTTTTAAAAAATAAGAAAAAGAATATTTTATTTTACAGCATGTAAAAATTATGTGAAATTCAAATTGCAGTGTCCAGTAATAGTTTTATTGGAACACAGCAATCTTGATCAGGAATACAAATCAACTGTATATAACCCATCTGACTATACTAAACTAAAATGCAAAACTCTGTATAGAAAATCCTGGGTAGAGGCCTTAAAAGGTCACTTTACAGGCAGATCTTAGCATTTCTCTCAAAATGACAATATCCAAATCAGTTTGATCATTAAAAAAAAATTGTCTACATCTTGCATGTAACAAATTGTCACCTTGGTTTGTTTGGATATAGAGTAAAAATCCAGAGCCCTGAAATTCATTTTTTCTGAAAGGAACAGAAATAACTAATGTCATTGTATTTTAGGTACTTTTTTCCCCAGCATTTATTATCTCTTTATGGGACCAACACCTTTAGGATCTTGAAAAGATGAATGGCTTTAGACTTGTAAAAGCCTTCCAGAGCAGCAAATGAAGGTAGTATCACAAACACAGTGTCCTCTCAGTGGTAAAAGGAGTCAGTGAGCACATGTCTCTGTGTAAAGGTAAAGGTGGCCTATAAACCACAAACTTCAATTCATACCTTCCCACCATTAAATGCTCACAGACATTAATCTAGGTTATTGGCAGAGTGAACATTTTCAAAAAGATTATGCACACGTTCTTTAGGATCAAAGGTGAGTTAAGGAAAAGTATAGTCAGGCACATAAAGCAACAGCAAACTTGTGAAAGGCCAACTAATCTTATACCAGAAATAGTGCCACATCCATCAGCACAGCTGTCAATGCAGTGAATTGGAGACCTGGTGTTGTTTTAGAAATAGCTCCAGCAGCTTACCACCAAGGCTCCGGGAGCCAGAGTGGAAATGCAAATTAGGATGCAGCAGCAGCAAACAAGCAGAGGAGAGAAGGCCAACTCTACCAACACCCTTCCATAATGGACTCTCTAAGATTCATGCAACAAAGAGGTTCCCATTAAAAGATGGCAGTCTGGACTTACACCAAATGCTCTCCTGATACCGCGCTAAAACTACGGTAAAGGTTACTTTTTAAAAGTCATGAACTCATAAGAAGAGGGAAATTAGGAGAAGAGATAGCCACAAAATTTTTCAGTGGTAAGAAGATAGATTGGCAGCAACTACTGAGCAGCACTGAGCCAAAGGACCAGAAGTCAATAGGATGGAAAGCTGAGACAGAGCCCAGTGTACCACAGAAGCCACAAAGGTTTCCGGACCTGGAACACCAGTAACCTGCGGAACTGAGAGAGTGAGTGGTGCTGCAGGGATGCAGGGAGCTAAAATAAGGAGGACCGTATGAAAGCTGCTGAGGAGCAACTAGACGGCAGTCCAGCTGCTGGACGATCTCTGTGAGGTAAGAGTAGGAGGTCTTGGGACTTTATTCTTTGCAGATAGATAAACTAGGGGATAACCAGGAGCAGGTGAGGATCCAACACAGGGAGATTAAGTGATCAGACACACACTGAGAACTCCACCCTTTTCCCCACTGGGCTTCCAGACCACCTGCAGCCCTCCAAGATAAGAGGCTGAAAGTTCCTTCTTTGAAGAAACTGACCGGTCCAAGAGGAGAAATTTAAAGGTAACAGATGTTGGGGTTCCCTACAGGGTTCACCTGAGACTACTCAATGATGAAGTTCAAAATCAACAAGCCCAATTAATATACTCAGAATGTCAACCCACTTAACCACAAAGTGACACTCAAAGATTACAGGACAGCTGATGATACGGAAGACAGACACCAGATGAAACAAACAAAATGGCAACTTGGAAGTAACAGGCTAAGCAAAGAGAAGTTAAAAAAAAAAAAGCATATTCTTATAATTAATCATCAGAACAGAAATTACATCCAGAAACAGGACATTTAGAGAACAAAAAGGCTTTAAAAGCTAAAACTATAATGTAAATGAGAAAATAATAAACAGTAAAAATCTGAGGCAATCTCCTATATAGCAAAGCAAAAAGAGAGTAAATATTTAAGAAAACAAATAGTCCACTAATTCCAACATCCAAATAGGTGTGCTAGGATGGGAACAAAGAAAACAGGAAAGAAGTCAATGGAGTTATTTTAAATATTTTTCCAAAAGTGACGGATTAGTTCCCAGATTAAGAGCCCACTGAAATCCCAACATACTGGAAAAAAAAAAAGTTGATTCATACCATGTCATATACATCAGTGGGACATTTCAGAACATTCAGTGAGAAGTTTACATAGAAGCAATGATCAAAGTACCTCAGTATTTCTTAAAAATGAAAATAGAAGCTACATGACAATGGAGAAAAAAACCTTAAATTCTAAAGTACAATTATTTTCTCCCCAGAATTCCACACAAAACATCAATCAGATGGAAGATGGAATAAAAAAAATTTTTTAGAAACTCAAGTTTGCTCCAAATGTACCTTTCATACACGCTTTCTCAGCCGACTACCAGAGGGTGTACTCCATCAAAATGAGCAAATGAACCAAAAAAATGAGAACATACGAGACAATACTAGAAAGAACTGGGTTTTGCAGTCATCCTAAAGAGGCTAGCTAAGTATAATGAACGTCAGTGGAACCATCACTCTAGTGGGTGAGACACAACAATTACGGTTCACTGTGGAGGAGGAGGAAGAGGAAGAAAGGGACGAGAAGGAGTGATGCTTCTAACATGAATGGCGGCTCTGAAGCCTGGTATCTCTACAGACATCAACAACTTGGAAAAGCCTTCTGATCTTTATTGACCAGCTTCCTAGTCTTTGCACCACTGACTTGGGATCAGGTAAGTCATGGGGGGGGGGGCAGGAGGTAGACAATCCTCAGTAGTATAGGCTATTTATCTAGCGTCTCTGGCTGCTACCTCCTAGATGTCAATTGCAAAGCTACACACACATATACACACTTGCGACAACCACAAATGTCTACAGATGTCCTCGTGTCTTTCATAGTGGGCTAAATTGCCCCTGAGTAGCAACTAGTACTATAAGAGTAAATGAAGAGTAAGACAAAAGTTTCCCTGATAAAAGGTATGTATGTTGATATACCTATCCAACACTCAGAACACTCATGCCTGTCGCCAGAAGGTTACAGGAGGGGTACGCCTAGCAACTGCCTCTCTTGGCAGTTGAGAGGGAGACAAACTTTATTCGTTACTCTTCACTCATATTAAAAAAAAAATTTGTATCTCAAATATGCATTTTCTTTCCGAAAAATTTATAAAACAGTCAAAACAAAGTGACAAATGAGCATATTCTTACATACAATTATACTTCCAGGAATCTGACCTCCTAAAGTATGCTCCCACATACTTCTAAAATTATGTATTCAAAACTATTATTTGTGACATTGATTTTAACAGCAAAAAAGCAAATAATCTAAGTCAGTAATAGAATGCTGTGAAATCAACTATGTCATAACGATAAAATGAAATAGTATGCAGCCATAAAAAGAGTAATAAATTCATTATATACCAACATGGAATGATTTCCTAAATAAACCATGAGGTTACAAAGGTAAAACAGTGTGCATATTTCATGCATATACAAGCAAATTCACATTCTTCCCACACCCTCTGCTTTTATTCAAACTGATAGAAGTGGTTGACTCCCAAATGGGGAACCAAGTTGCAGGAGGACAAGGCTGGGGGGAGACGATCTGTTCTTTTGTATGTTTTGAATTTTAATCACGTAAGTATCTTACTCATATTAAAATAAGATTTGCACCACGTGAATTTTTGTGCTCCAGTAGCTCTCTTGGGTTACTTTCTCAAGATGTCACCAGCAACCAAGGTCTCAGAAAACCTCCTTGGGAAAGCAGTTGCAGGCCCACTGCCATCATGTAGAAACTGTTGTTTCTACAAGGATATGCTTCAAGGAAACTTGACAAAGAGGCCCGCTACGCCTCTGAATGGCATTTTACACTGAATAGAATGAAACAGTTATCATTCTTCCTTTTACCCCCAACAGAGATTCAGGTTCCTGATTATAAAATGTCAGAAAAAAGGAACATACTGCAAAAATAAATTCCTATCAATTTTCCTATATCATTTTAGAACTAGTTTTTTTTTTTCAAGTTTTGCCCTGATCAGTAGGATATAGAAGTCATCTATAAGAGTAAAATTGTCTCTGCCTCTGAGAGGAGAGCCAGTAATGAAATTGGCTCAGAGAAGAAAGAGCCAGCAGGGAGGTGGGAATATGACTTCATAATCCAAAATTCGACTTCTCACTTAGACTGCTCTTAGGTTAAACTGGAGAAAAGAACATGAGATCAAAGACAAGGCAGTGAGTTCTGGCTTAGCTGTACTCACAGTGTAATCTTGGGGAAATCATTTAAGCTATTGTCCAGTGGGGACAATTCCTGAATACAGAAATGTGGGGAGGATTAATGGCAAGAGACCAACAACAAAGAGCATGTGAGGATTAGGACAGAGAAAACAAAATTTTCTAACTTTAAATATTGAATTCATTTGTTCAAAGGCAATCTTGAAACGCTAAAATGCACAGGAGTCTATTTGTAGCAGTTGAATTATTAACTAAATGATCAATGTTTGGTGAGTTTATCTTATAATAATTTTTAAATTAGAAAACAAAAATAATGTAGCTGAATCTATCAATTTATGGTGGATACATGTACCCTCAATGGTGTGCTCTAGTCTTTAGGCTAATTCTGACATGTGATACCCTAGAGTCAAAATAATTTTGATGAAGGATGAGGGTGAAGGAAGTACAGTTAATCTCTTGAAACTCAGCAGGTGTTCTTTTAATTTAATAAATACTTTTAGAGCAGCCTCTGTGTGTTAGACACAACTAGACCAACTAGACAGAATGTAAGTAAATATACCAGTTGCAGGCTGAACATATAATTTAAAAGGAAAGGCAGACCAAGGGAAAAGCAACGACCCATTAAGGCAAATTATGATAAAACCTACAAGGAGAAACAAGTCAAGGGCATCTGAATGGCTAACGAAGTACACTGTTTACAGCTGTAGACATTTGAGAAGGTAACCATGAGAAGGTATAATTAGCCTATCTTTTAATGACATGAGTTTTTCAATATTACTGAAGAAAAACTAGTTTTCTAGAAAAACAAACTTTAAAGGTATGTATGTATCTTGGTTTGTATCATTTACAAAAAGTACAAACACATTCTAATACTCCAGAATAAGAAGAAAAGGCACGAAGTGTATCAAGTTTTCTAAAGTCACTTAAAGTACAGACTGTTCCTTTCTATGTCATCATATATTCTTATGCTGCTGGATAAAGGTAAAGAAAGAAAAATTTGGTTTCATATATGTCATAGATATCTCACAGATAAGAGCTCCCCACAAACCATGCATCAGGGTATTTATGCACTGTGTCCAAACTAGCACATCAGTACTCAATAAATGACTTGTTTATTTAACTCTATGGTAGCCCTGTCCAACAGAAATATGATGCAAGTCACGTCAGACATTTTAAATTTTCTAGTAGCCACATTAAAAATTTTGAAGAAATGGCTGAGTTTAGTTTTTTAAACATATTGTAGTTATTTTAATCTATACTAAATATTATTTCAAGATGGAATCAATACAAAAGATATTGGGAAATAGTTTATCTTCTTTGTGTAATTTTTGAAATCTAGTATGTTGTTTGTATTTACAGCATAGCACAATTCTGACTAGTCACATATCAAGTGACCAGTAGGCACATGTGCCTAGTCACACATGTGATTCTAAGGTAGAACTCATACATGAAAATCGTGTCCATGTTGCTAGCTTACAATAAATAAGTGAATGAATGCATGAATAAATGAATGACAAAGTGGCATAATATTCTCACACACTCATTATTCCTTAGGTTGAACCATTTTAATGTATTTCTAAATGAAGATGAAACAACAGACAAAATCTCCCCAATACATAAATTACATAAATACAAAAAATACATAAATTTTTTTTTATAAAAGTAATGTTGAAATAAAATTTAAATACTCAGGATATAGTATACTCTGGGGTTACTTATATTATTGTAAATACCCTTCAGAGAAGAAAAGTGGCAGGGGCAGGAGATTAATAAAAAAGTAGACTTTTCATTGTTTTTTCACTTTTTTTTTTGAGAACTTTGCCTCCTGCTATTTACTGTAACTAAATATATTCTTATATTATGATCCAAATTTGAATTAGAATTTATTTAGTGCCTGTATGTATACACACAAGCTTTCAGATTCATTAAAGCAATTCAATATTAGATTATTGAACTGAAAATTTTCTTAATAACTGCTTTCCTTCTTATTGGCTATGTAAATCTATCTAGCTAGCTAGCAAATAGGTTTTCTTTTATGGCCCACTTTTATTAACTGTTTTCACTCTTCTTCTATAATGGGGGGGGGGGATTTGCCATGGTCAATTAGTGATGCTTTTCATAGGTAGAGGAGGGGGTTCTCTCGGTTCATGTGCTGTATTTGTGTCATGGTTAACCTATTACAAAGGACAATAAACAGTACACACAGAGGGCATTATGGGTTGAATTGTACCCCGCCAAATTCATATGCTGTAGTCCTAACCCCCAGTACTTCAGAATGTGTCTTATTTGGAAGTCGAATCCTTGCAGGTATTACTAAGTTAAAGTAAGGTCATACTGGAGTAGGGTGGGCCCTTAATGCAATAGGACAGGTGTCCTTATGAAAGGATAAATCAACCACAGTATTTGTACAAAGCAACATATCCTCTATCTCTTCTTTTAAATGACTGCCTGGCACCTTCTAAAAGTCTAACAGAAGCATAATAATCTATAATTCAAAACAAATTTTAAGAGTCATTTTCATTTTTACCTCAGCATATTATTTGTAATTTACTACCCTAACTATAAATTTGTCGTTAATCTTTTTTTTTCCTTTTTACTCAGAATTTTAAAGCTGTACTAGAACTTAGAAATACTTTAGTCCAAATTCCACATTTCGCCTATGAGGAAAGTGAGTCCTGGAGAAGTGACTTGTGAAGATCAACTGACTTTATAATGACTCAGCAAAATCTTAACTTCCAATGAAATCTACATGAATATGCCTTCTTTACTCACTTCAGTAAGGGCATTTATACATTTAAAAAATGCTTCTTTATTCTCTATAGAATGTGGAAGAATGAAGATTAAATTCAATCAATTTCTCATTCAATTACTGTAAGGATGTTTTTACTTATTGCAAAGATAGACCATTGTGCTGATCTTTTGAAAAAAAAAAAAAAAACAGAAAAGAGAAAAAAAAAAACCCTGACTTATAAAAATCTTAACTTGCTCCACATATAAATTAGAGAGTGATTATTTGCATTACAAAAGATTTCATTTTACCAAAAAGATACTGTAGCAAGGTTCCTTGAAATATCAAGTCCCTTGGTAAAGCAAAAATTTAATCCAATTTACAAAGGGAACAGGGAGGCAAAAACTTCAGTTTAAGTATAGCTTCTACTTAAAAATCTTCCCTGATTGAATAATGACCCTCTTCTGTGCCCCTCCTACCTGCCCCCTGGTAAACCTCTAACCTGGCCCTTACTTACTCATGCAGCCTAGTATTCACAGAATAAACCATTCATTCAACCACGGTTAAGGGGCATTCAGGGGTCAGGAACAATCCTAGGTACTGGAGCAAAATGGTAGATAAAACAAGTAGAGTCTCTCTGTAGTTCAGTCTTATTATAGGATCTTAGTACTGCTGGCTCCCTTCTCTGCATTTCCTCCTAAATTTTGCATTCCTTGAGGGTCGGGATATGCCTTATTCATAGCTGAGTCTCCAGGACCTCGCATGGTGCCTGATCCACAGCATTCAGTAGATGAATGCTGAGAAATACTGAGTACAACCATATGCCAAATGCCATCCTAGTTCATAAATGTATCCTCATCTCATTCAATCCTCAAACCCCCTAGAGATGGGATTTGTACAGAATGTGACACTTAGGCTCAGGGGTTAGGTACAGTGGTCAGGTTCACATAATTCAAGAGTGATGCAACAGCTTTGCAAACTCCCATCTGTAGAACACTCTGAAGCTTATGCTTTCCCTACTTTACAAACTACCAAAATGTGATGGTGTCTGTGGAACGTGCTGAAATGCCCATAACTCAAACATAAGCAAATGTATTCATCACAAACACAGAAGAGATGCAGGTAAAGACTGACATTTCCCATCTTCCTTTATTAGCTCATCTGTTTTCTAGAGAGACATAGCCTACATTTATGTACAAGACAATGCTCTAATCGGTACACAGCATCTGCTATATAACATTGGAAAGCATCTCTGACTCTTTTCTTGTGAGTCATTTATAGGATAAAGCCTTTGGTAACCAGGTAGATTTTCAAGTAAGAACATTCTATTCCTTCATTTTTATTTTTTAATTTTGATTATTCTTTACTAAGACTTTAGGATTGATTGCCTTTTTCCCCCCAGAACTGGTTCAAATTTCTATTCTTTTTTTAATCTTTCTTAATTTTTTTTATTGAAGTATGGTTGATTTAGTGTTGTGTTAGTTTCAGACGTACAGCAAAGTGATTCAGTTATGTGTGTGTATATACACATATTCTTTCAGTTTTTCTTCCATTATAGGGTATTACAAGATACTGAATACAATTCCCTGTGCTGTACGGTAGGTCCTTGTTACTTATCTATTTTACATATTGTAGTGTGTATATGTTAATATCAAACTCCAAATTTATCCCTCTCCCCCACTTTCCGCTTTGGTAACCATAAATTTGTTTTCTATATCTGTGAGTCGATTTCTGGTTTGTAAATAAGTTCATTTGTATCATTCTTTTTAGATTCCACATATAAGTGCTATCAATAAGTGATATTTATATTTCTGACTTCACCTAGTGTAATAATCTCTAGTATATTTTTATATATGTCATTTTTCCTTGATAACAGTTTAAAAACTAAAAGAGCATGGGTTTCCAGTCACATGGACCTGGGGTTACACTCTGGTCCTCCCATTTCCTGGCCATGCAGCCTCTAAAATAACATTAAGAAGACAATTAACACAAATTGCTGAGAGACTAGAAAGAGATGAACATGGCAAGAAAGAAAACAGGCAAGGGGAAACAATAAAACTGCACTGCATATGACCAAGTGTGTAACAAGCATCACAGAGAATCAAAGCACTAATATGAGAGCAATGTTGTGCTGCTCATCCAGAACTTAGAAGAACAAAGAATTGAACATAATGACAGGATCATTATGAAGAACAGAAAACAGGTCTTCCTTTTGAATTACACATATTACAATGGGAGGGAAAAAAGAACAATAGGATTAGGAGCAAACTCAAGGATAAAACTGAAGAAAAACTTCAGAGATTTTAAGACAAAACCTTAATATAAAAAGGGCAGGAGGATGCAAATCAGGAAAGTACATCACAATCCACAGGAAACTACAGAAAAATTCTCACACACGTTCATACACCCTGGATAAAGGTTTTTAATACAGGGCCCAAGGGGAAAGAAAGAAACCTGCAAATCTCTGAAAACACCAGCTTATCTTCAAAGAAACAAAATTCTGGTTGGCATCAATATCTCCCCTGCAATTTAAATACCATGAGAGAGACAAATGAGCAACACTTACAATAATTTAATTAAGAGCCGAAGTTTGTAAGCCAAGATTTTTTTTACCAAGTCAAGTCGTATGATAATAATAATAAAAAATCAAGATATTCAAGGGCTCAGAAAGTCTAACACATAAATCCCTTTAAAAATTACTTGAAGATATACTCCAGTTAACTGGGAAATGAATCAAAATTAATAGAGATGCTGGGGCATAAAGGACTTAGAGGTTGAAAGTTAAACATAAATGCCTCAGTAAATGATAAAAATGTTACAAAATGTATCCAAATTAAAAACTGTAAAAATAATTTAGTAGCAAAAAACTGAATTCAAAACAATAGCTTTTGCCCAAGAAGCACATTAAATATGTTCAACATAGTTCTTCATTAGGGAAATAGAAATCAAAACCACAAGGAGATACCACTTTACACCTAATAAGATGAATATAACTTAAACACATAAAACAAGAAAGAAAAAGTATTGGCAAGTATATAGAGAAACTGGAACCCTCGTATGTTACCAGTGAGAATGTAAAATAGTTCAACCACTGTGGAAAAGATTTTGACAGTTCCTCAAAAACTTAAACATAGAATGACCATATGACCTAGTAATTCCGCTTCTAGGTATATTATATATATATATAGAAAAACCAAAAACAAGTACTCAGAACAATACATGTACCCACCTGATTATAGAAGCACTGTTTACAAGAGTTAAGGGGTGGAAACAACCCAAACATCCATCAATGGATAAATGGGTAACAGAATTGTGTTATATACAGGCAGTGGAATATTATATATCCATTAAAAGGAATGAAGTACTGATATATTCTACAATGTGGATGAACCTCAAAATATGCTCAGTGAAAGAAGTCAGACACAAAAGATGATAAATAGTATGATTCTGTTGATATGAAAAACCCAGAATAGTTAAATCTATAGAGACATAACACAGACTGGTGGGTGCCAGGGGCTGGGGCAAGAGCAATGGGAAGTCAAGTCTTCATAAGAACGATGCTTTTCAGGGGATGAACACATTTGCAACTGGATAGAGGCTAGTTGCAGAACGCTGTCAACATACTAAATGCCACTGAATTGTTCACTTTAAATTAGTTAATTTTATGTTGTGTGAATTTCACCTCAATAAAAAAAACAATAGGTTCTAACAAAAGAACTAGTTAGCAAAATAGGAAACAGAAAGCTAATTTAACCTGACAAACTAAGTGCCAAAAAGCATAATTATCATATAGTCTTAAAGGAGCAAATAAGATTTAAGAAGCACTTCCATTAAATCTTAACTACCACATTTTTCTCAGCAACATGAAAGAATGCCTGAATGTGGATCTGTATCATGATCCTCAATGGAAGGACGGAATATTTAAGAAATACCAATCCTTCCCAATCTCTCATAAAAAGGCCACATGGCTATTCATTAAGTTGACAAATGATAGCAAAGTTTACCTGGAAAAATGAAATTCTGAGCTATTTGAAGAAAATTTAGAAAAAAGGAATAAACAGGTTTTTTTCCCCTACCATTTACTAATACACTGTAAAACTACAGTAATTAAAGCAGTATGATTCAAATACAAACACTGACATATGGCAGACCAAAAAAAAAAAAAAAAGCCTGGATCCTATGCCATATAATCACTCAGAATGTTCAGTTTTCTCTTTAGCACCCACTACATCCCACACATTATAGGAAGAATGACAGTCAGAGCCACATCTCACTAGACATCAGTATAACTTCAGCACTATAGAAGAGATAAGGGTGAAAAAATATTACAACATGTTTAAAAATGTTAGTATTTATTTTGTCTTCTATAAGGGAAAAATTACTTAACTTTAAAAGTAAAAAAGAAATCCCAAAAGAATTTATTAATTTAAACATAGAAAAAAATTCTTATATCCTAAAATAGTAAAACTGTGGGAAGCATTAAAGCTATAAATGGTTATAGACTTAATAGTTCATAGCAATTAATTAAAATCACTAAAGTTCTAACAGGAAAGTAGGTATACCCCATTAAATGACAGAAGAAAGGATAAAAGTATTTAAAATGTTTATTCAGTAATGAAAGATACGCAATTTTAATGGAATACTAATTTTCGCTAACAAATTAAATGCTTTTTAAAAACCTACTAGTGTTAACAAAGATATAATGAAACTATCATCTTCATACACTGCTGATGAAAATGATGACACACTTACTGGAAATCAATCTGTCAAAATACAGTTGACCCTTGAACAATATGGGTTTGAACTGCTTGGGTTTACTTAAAAGTGGATTTTTTTCAATAAATATATTGGAAAATTGGGGAGGTCTGCAACAATTTGAAGAAACTTATGGATAAACCGCATTGCCTGAAAACATTGAAAAAAATAGGTGCCATGTATGTCATAAATGCACAAAATATCTGTTAATTGACTGTCAATGTCACTGGTAAAGCTTCTAGTCAACTGTAAGATATTAGTATAAAGTTTTGAGGGAATCAAAAGTTATACACAGATTTTCCACTGGTCAGGGGTCACACCCCTAACCCTCATATTGATCAAGGGTCAACTGTATATCCAATATCTTTGTTGTACATATCAACATCATGATTCCACCTTGTATAGTAGTCACAGGAATACAAAAATTTCATATAAGATATATATAAAAATGGTCATCACTGGTTCATTATAACAAACACATAGGAAGCCATCTACATATCTAATTATCATGGATTAAATTACTACATATTCACATATTATACACTATTCAAACCATGTTTTTAATAACATTTAATGATGAGGTATGATAAACTTATTTTTTAAAGACAATCTTTCAAAGTAAACTTAAAAATATAGAAGAAAACACAGGCAAAACATTCTCTGACATAAATCTTATTAGCAATGTTCTCCTAGGGCAGTCTACCCAGGCAATAGAAATAAAAACAAAAATAAACAAATGGGACCTAATTAAACTTATAAGCTTTTGCACAGCAAAGGAAACCATAAGCAAAACAAAGCAACAACCTATGGAATGGGAGAAAATATTCGCAAATGATGCAACTGACAAAGGGTTAATTTCTAGAATATATGAACAGCTCATACAACTTAAGGAAAAAACAAACAACCCAATCCAAAAATGGGCAGAAGACCTAAACAAGCAATTCTCCAAAAAAGACATGAAAAAATGCTCAATATCACTAATTATCAGAGAAATGCAAATCAAAACTACAATGATATATCACTTCACACCAGTCAGAATGGTCACCATTCAAAAGTCCACAAACAATAGGTGGGAATGTAGTTTGGTGCAGCCATTATTGAAAGAAGTATGGAGATTCTTCAAAAAACTAAAACTAGACTTACCATATGATCCAGCAGTCCTACTCCTGGGCATATATCTGGAGGGAACTCCAATTCAAGAAGATACATGCACCCCAATTATCATAGCAGCATATTTGCAATAGCCAAAACATGAAAGCAACCTAAATGTCCATCGACAGATGACTGGATAAAGAAGTTGTAGTATATTTATACAATGGAATATTACTCAGCCATAAAAAAGAATAAAATAATGCCATTTGCAGCAACATGAATGGACCTAGAAATCGTCATTCTAAGTGAAGTAAGACAGAAAAAGAAAAATACCATGTGATATTACTCATATGTGAACCAAAAAAAAAAAAGGACACTATGAACTCATCTACAAAACAGACTTGCAGACATAGTATACAATCTTTATGGTTACTGGGGAAAGGTGGTAGGAAAGGGTTAACTTGGGAGTTTGAGATTTACAAATGTTAGCCACTATATGTAAAAAATAGATTTAAAAAAGTTTCCTCTGTATAACACAGGGAACTGTATTCAAAATCTTGTAATAACCTTTAATGAAAAGTATGAAAACAAATACATGTATGTATATGCATGACTGGGACATTGTGCTGTATACCAGAAATGGACGCATTGTAACTGACTGTACTTCAATTTTTTAAAAAAAGACAATCTTTCAAAGTATATGATGGTAATTTGAAAAGATTGGAAGAAAACAGCTCCAATTTATAAACAGTATTGTGATTGGTAGGATTACCTATTTTTACCTTTATATTTCCTTGTAATTTAAAACTTCTTCATAGTAAGCTCATTTTACTTTGATAATCATGGAGGAAATAATGAGGCCAGTGTGACAATCCACTCAGGAGTATATTATAAGAAGTATTATTCTACTGTAAAATGATTTCATTAGCTCACACCTTTTGTCATTCTCTCCATAGTTACAAAACAGAAGCATGGGTGAAAGCCCTAGGGCCCAGAAATGATGTACATTAGCTAAAAGTATCAAGAAGCTTAACATGAGGTGTTTCATGATCAATTTCAAGCAAGCATACATTGCTCATGCAATTGACTGGCATGTCAAATTCTTGACAAAATAATAAGTGACTCTAGGTGTCAATCACTGTCTCACAATGCATTCCATTGTACAGTTTTTGGTATTGGTATGATTAAATTATGAGGGCATCCCAAATACAGCAAATTGTGGAGAAATTACTCCTCCTCTTGGGAGTCTGCTGTTCTGATGCTCTGCCATTTTCTAGCCAAAGAAGAGGCAAACACAGATTGCTTTTCAATTGATTGGTTGGTAGCAGCCAGCTTTAGGAATTCCTACTTATAGTTGGCCATCATCAACAGCTTTTCTTAATTCCATTGTTTACTTTCAAATGCAGCCAGTCCTGACAGATTTTTGACACCATCCCCTACCCATGACACTTTTCAGTTCACTCTATACCTTTCACTTCCAAGAATACCGTTTTCTTTGCTGTTCCACAGCAGGAAGGGAGAAATTCTGCTACCAAAAAAAAATTATATTAAGAGAGAGAATGCTTTTTGGTGATTCTTCTCTATTGAATATCCAAAGCATCTGAAAGTTAAGAATTATAATCCTGCATTGATGGGAAAAGCAAAACAAAACTGAAGTATGAAAGGGAAACGACACAGTGGAGAATGCACGAATTCAATAAACGAATGCAATGCAAATGAGAGAATTCACAGAAGAGCAGAGGTAAATACTGCCAACACCAACAGTCGCAGAACAACAAGACACACTAGTCAGGGAGTGACAGGAAAAGGTAACTCTTAAACAGTGGTCACCTGCTAATGGTCTACATTTTCACCCCTATAAACAGCAAAACAGGGCAAATGAGCTAAAAATAATCTCTTTTTTTCTGTTTTCTTTTCCCTACATATGTGCTACTGAAATCATCTTCTATCCCCTATTTCCTATCAACAACAGTACAATCCATTTCCTAATATCTGAGTGATTTATTAGCCACCTGAGTGTCAAACTTGTTTTTCCTCATTTTCAGGGGATATTTATGTCATGATACGCCACACTTATTTCAATATAATTTACTGTGCAGCAGTGGTATTTCTATGAATTAAAATCAAGGCACCGAACCACACCAAAGAGGAGTGGTGAAAGTACACTTCATCATAGTCCTACTGAAAAATGTTTTAATATATATTCAGAAGAGGAGAGTATTACTGTAATTATTAAGAAGGAGCACCTACAGCAAACAACTAAAAAGATGAAAATCACTTAAAACTAGCTATTCTTTCTTTTAAAAAGAAAGGACAATCATGCAGGCAGAAAATTCTGGGACTAAGAAATCAAGACTTGAAGTACAGAGTCTTCATATACAGAAAGTATATGAAGTATGAGAATACAGTCAATCAGTGATGCCCAATAGAGCTATCTATCTTGGATGATGGAAATGTTCTATGATCTGCATTATTCATTATAGTAGCGACTATCTACATGTGGCTACTGAGTCCTTGAAATATGGGTAGAACAACTGAGAAACTGTATTTTTAATTCTGATTTCATTTTATTAATTCAAGTTTAAATTTAAATTGCCACATGGAGCTAGCCACTACTATTCTGGACAGCGAAGTACCACAGGCAGTTTGAAATTAAAACAGAAGCAACAGGTGAAACATACTGTGAAGTAAGTCTGACTACTACATATAAAATAGACAAACAAGTCTCTACTCTATAGCACAGGGAACTATATTCAATATCTTGTAGTAGTAACCTATACTGAAAAATATAAAAGAGAGTATGTATGTATATATATGACTGAAACATTATGCTGCACACCAGAAATTGACACAGTGTAAACTGACCATACTTCAATAAGTCTGAAGAATTTAATTCTCCAATGTGCCTACACACCCAGTGCCTAACCTATTTTGAGTATCTACCTTCTCCACACCTGTCTGCATCTTCTCAATTCATCCAATGACCAGTGATATCAGAGACATTCCCAACCCTTCAAGTGGCAGATTAAAATTAACAATGTGTAGAAAAACCTCTTAATTCTCATACCCATATGTGACCTTTTGAAAGTAATAGGGACTGAATGAAAAGCCCAATCCAGGGAAAACTGTAAGCCAGAAAGAGAAAGAATGCCATATGATATCACTTACACGTGGAATCCAAAAAAAAAAAAAAAAAGACACAAATGAACTTGTTTACAAAACAGAAACAGACTCATTGACGGAAAATAAACTCATGGTTACCAGGGAGAAACGGCAGTGGAAACAGGTAAAATGGGAGTTGGAGATTTGCAGATACTAACTACAATATATAAAAGAGATAAATAACAAGTTTATACTGTATAGCAGACAACTATATTTAATATAGTAACCTATAATGAAAAGAATATGGAAAGGAATATACATATGTCTGACTGAAACATTAAGCTTTACACCAGAAATTGACACAACAGTGTAAACTGACTATACACCAATAAAAAAAGGAAAAGGAAAAAAAATTAACTCTAGAACTTACTGATAGTATTATAAATTCTGGCTTAATTCTTCTAATATATAACATGCTGAGGCTTTTCTCATTAATGTGACAATGTCCTGCTAATTTTGATTTTAGCTGAAGGTTCAAAGAGCTGTGTGTACATTCCCATTTGTACTAATATATTGACTTTACAATTTTTTAGCTCATTTAAAATAGCACCAATTATGTCTTTTTAAAATTCGACAGACATCATAAATACCGGTGGATCACTTGTGTTAAGAAAAAATAATAATCTGCATTGATAGTCCACCATGCAAAATTTCTTCCATAATAAGATGCCCTGTAAATGATTTTGTTTTGTCTAGAAATTCCTCAGATGTTGCCAGAGGCTATATCAGTCATATGAAAGTCTTAAATGCTTTGAGATTTTGACTATAATAGTCCAACTACTGACTCTTAGTCAATAAGAACATTCATTTTATCCTTAATATCCTCATGCTAATTCA
Source organism: Vicugna pacos (assembly GCF_048564905.1). Lineage (NCBI taxonomy): Eukaryota > Metazoa > Chordata > Mammalia > Artiodactyla > Camelidae > Vicugna > Vicugna pacos. The sequence goes on along the minus strand of NC_132992.1, from coordinate 40,439,194 downwards.
ATTATGTTTCTTATTTCAGCCTACATTTTATATCTAAAGTGCTCGTTTAGCACTCAGTTAAAAATTTCACCTTAATCCTTCTAGCAAATAATTTAAAAATTTGACAATTTGCTCTATTTTTGCATTAGTTACGTTGAGCTTCCATAACTTGTTAAATTTTCAAAGGGAGCAGAAAAAGTCAAGAAGTTTTGACGTATATATTGATCTCAGTTTTTAGCACTGGTCATGAAGAAAAATAAGGAAAAATTATTTTTATGGAGTTAAGCCTGCTTCTTTGGGGACATATAACAAACTATAGAGAAAGAATGAATTAAAAGTACCTCCTTCCACAGATGAGGCAAAAGCAGTGTTTATAAATTGTTCCTATCATCTTTGAACAAGTATACAAAGTACACAACCCAAACGCAAAGGCCAATGGTACTAGACTTGCAGAAGCAATAGCTGCTAACAAGTGAGCCTTGCCAAGTAACTTCACATCAAGGAGTGCCCGAGGTACAAAAGGTTGGGTGGTTGGTGCAGCTGGAGAACGTCAGTGCTCAGTGTGAAATGAGGGTGACTTGACTATTTACAACAGCCAAGACATGGAAACGACCTAAATGTCCACCAACAGGTGACTGGATAAAGAAGATGTGGTACATATATACAATGGACTATCACTCACCCATAAAAAAGAATGAAATAATGCCATTTGCAGCAACATGGATAGACCTAGAGATTATCATACTAAGCGAGGTAAGTCAAAGACAAATAGGCGATAACACTTATATGTGGAACCTTAAAAAATGATACAAATATTTACAAGCCAAAAATAGACTCACAGACATAGAAAACAAACTATGGTTACCAAAGGGGAAAGGGAAGGGGAGGGATAAATTAGGAGTTTAACAGATACACATTACTATATATAAAATATATAACAAGGATCTACTGTGTAGCACAGGGAACTATATTCAATTTCTTGTAATAACACATAATGGGAAAGAATCTGAAAAACATATATACATATATATATATATATATATGTGTGTGTAACTGAACTACTATGCTGTACACCTGAAGCTAACAAGCACACTTCAATAAAAAATAAAATTAAAAAATGAGGCTGACTTGGGTTCAAATCTCAGGTCTATTACATGACCTAGGGCAAATCTCACCATTCCCAGGTTTCAGTTTCCTCATTTGGAAAATAGGGACCCTACCACTTACCTCATTAATGTAGCTGAGGAATTAAATACAATTAAGTTACCATTATAATTACTACTGTACATTAGCATAACTTTCAGGAAACAATACAGAGTCAATCATAGCCTCTTTTACCGTTGTGTTAAATATTTCACAGGCAAGTTTCCAAATATGGCTTTTTCTCCCTTCCCCAGAGCCAAGACACTTTTCCTTTAAAAACGGCAGTATTGTACATGAATGACCACAGCTTTTAGGTTCACTTAGACCATGTCTTTCTGTACTGTACTATCTTTACTTCCTAAGACATCATATTGTGTCCAGTGGAAAACCTTGTTGGATTCATTCCAATTACATCAGGTCCATTTCACTAAGAAAGTACCCTCTACCTCCATTCAAAGTCTAAGGTGATAGGCTACCAATGGTTTTTTCTAAAGGAACACTGGCTGGTGGAACTAGCTGTATTCATTCATTTTAAAATGAATTAACACTGCCCTAGTCCAATTTCAATATTTTATTAAGTTTCTTTGGTCTTTTCCTTCCCTTTTTCTTCTTCAGAAATCCAAGAGAGTTTAAAGGGAAATTTCTTACATCTATTTTTCCCCCTCTGAAGAATTTAGACTGCTGTGTTTGTAATCAATGACCCATATCCAAAATAATCACATTTGCTTTTCATAGTCAGAATATTCAAAAGAAGCTCAGCTTTTTCAACTTACTTTTTATAAAATATTAGAGTTGTCTTATGACCAAAAATATGCAATTGTACAGGTTTATTATGAATAAGCTTAAAATATTTTATGGTAAAATGCTTTTAATGTATATTATTTTTAATAAGTTCTTTACGACTATTGGAAATGTACATTCTATAGCTGAAACCTGTAGCAGTGAATTCAGAAATTATAGTGGCCAAGAAGAAACATTTCAAAATTAAACCAGGAAATTGATTAGGGACCCCTAACTTACCGGCTACCACAACCATCATCTCGTAGTTTGCTGAAAGGTCCACAATAGGATGGCAGAATCCAGTTTGGGAGTCATGTTCTCTCACTTATGCACATCCCTACAATCTCAAGAACTACTGGAACAGCCATCTGGGAAGAATAGCTGTCAAGTCCAGAGGTAATTTAAAGCCAAGATCAAGCTTCTGTATTAGACAGGGATAAATGGAGAGTTAAGTATAGTCATATTTTTCAAAAGACAGTTGCAAGTCTTAATAATATGTTTAACATAATGTGCCAAAGAAGAACATTGTCAAGGGCCAAAAGCTGGCATGAGTTTTATAACTAATAATCCTGGAACAAGAGCTCTATGTATTGTACAGCATTGAAATTCAAGGTTGGGGTGCCCTAGAGCTCAAAGCCAGAATTCATCTGTGAACACCTCTCTTTAATGAGCATATCTTAAGAAAAAAGTCAGTCTGTAAGCACAGTCACTAGGAGAAAGATCAGATAACTCAGACATTGCATCATCCACGCAGATTAACGCAGTAACACAATATTAGGTATGGAAATGACTAATTTCACGTCAGCAAGACACCACAACTAAACAGTGCCAGGCAAATTCTGGTTCAAAACAAAGTTCCGTTGGTTTATCATGCTACTCACTTCAGTAGGACAGAAGGGGCCTCCTTACAGGTGCAGTCATCTATGCTCCTGGCAAACCAGACAGATCAGAGGCCACAATCTCCTTAAAAACAGCTTCTGGTAGCTAGATAAAGTGGAAAATGTTCCCAAAGCTAGATGAAAATAATCAGACCTCTATATGCTATTATTTTAGCTAAATGGAATTTTCAGTATTCTTGGAAAAAACCATTTAGATAAAATATTTGCCTACAATACTGTGTTTTTCAAGTATTATTTTCATGTAAAACTGAGTGTTTAAGGATAAAAATTCCCTCAAGCTCTCTGAATGGTAGCACAGTTGACGGTGTCAAAAGCCATGCTGAGATCAAGGGAAACGAGAACAGAAGTAGTAGTGACTGCAGCCATAAGGAGGTCATTGAAAACCTCTTTGCTATGATACAAACTAAAACATGACTAGAATCTCACCAAAAAAAAAAAAAAATTCACGTGTCCATCCTAAATCAAAAGAAGAAAACCAGCCAAAATTTCCTAAAAGACTTCGATGCCTAGGGAAAAATTCACTTGTCAGATTCCAGACAATTTGCACTGTATGTATAGAAAAATGCAATTTAACATTACCAATGAATTTCCAAAGGAAGGGATTTCCCCTCACTTTCAGACATAAAGCATACATCAGTATTTAAGTGCTAGGCCCTCAGAAACAACTTCTTTATTTTTCTACTTGAAACTTTCTATAATGATGTGTAATGCCATTACCTAATACAACTGTTTCCCACCATTTTTGAAGTCCCACTTCAATCCAACAAACTTTCCTAAATTGACCAAAATCCCAAACCGAGAAATTCTATGACTTGTCCCTTCCCCTGAACACCATATTATGTCATCCAGAAGCAGCTCTAAAGTTTGGATACCTCTAGGAGAAAGCCACATAAGAATAGGAATTACTACGTTCTTGCAAAAGTTCTCTATTATTTATACTTCTCTATTATTTCCATAGAAAGTTCTCAGCCCTTGTTACCTTCTCTACAAACCATGGACATCTTTACAATGGGTATATTATTTTAAACTATTCACTAGCATGGGCACAGTGCTATTTTACTATTTACAAGTAATTATTTTCTCATAGTTATTGACACCTAGCCATTCATTAGATACCAATCATTATAGTTTTGTTGAGAAGTTATGATAGATGGCTTAGCTAAGGCCCTGTTATACATTTCTGACTATGATCAAGACACTGATAAATTCTGACTGGTCCTTAAGACTTGGTGATACACATTAACAAAGGGGAAACTTCACCAACTTATCCTGTGCAAAATACTTTATCACTTGTTTTATATAGTATCTGAAACCCTTTCATTGCTACCAAGTTTATCTTAAGATAGAGCCACCCTTCTATGTTTACGTAGCATGTGGATATGTGCTCACCTTCAGCACAAAGCATTCTTTATCCTGATGCTCATGATATACTCTATATACATGTATACACTTTTTTGGTTTATTTCTATGTTGTTATGTTATCATGCAATTGCATGATGATCTGAGTAACAGCGGAGTCTACAAAGAATACAGACAGAAGGTTATCAGTCTTGTTTCATAAAACATACATGAAACCTGGTCTTTTGGGAGCCATATCTTATTTAGCTATTGACAAAATAATAATCAATCCTATCTATTGTATTTCATTCACAGAACAACTAATTTAAGATCAATAATGAACTAGAGACTGAATTTTGGCTCTTTAACTTACGAGGTGTACAATTTGGATAAGTATCTGAGACTCAATTTCTCATCTGCAAAATACCTCCTTTGCAGGGTTCAAATGAAAATTAAGCAGAAGAAACAAGTACCAAAGAAATTCCTGCAGCAAAGTTGTTACCAGTAAGCAGTAGTTATTTCCCTGTCTTCGTTTGCTCTTTAAAGCCACTGTCATCTGGCTTTTGACTGATACTTCAGTGAAACTGCCCTAATTAAGCTCTCCAATTAACTCACTTGCCACTTTTCAGTCTTCTGTTACATGAGACATTCATTCTCAACTATTCTTTGCTTCATGGACACATTTCCTTGGCTTCTGAGGTTCTCCTCTTTCAAACTTGGGTTGCTTGAATTGCTGCCTGGTTTCCCCTCCTCTCACTGTTCTGCCTTGAGGAAGGTGTTCTTTGAGGGCTCCATCTATGCCCTTATCTTCCTCCTTCACATGTCCTCTTGATGGTTTCAACCACCAACCTCCATTTCCATCTCTAACATCTTTCCTGAGCCCTATTCCAAAACTTCTAGTCTCTTCCTACAAGTCTACAGGAAACTCAAATATCAAAGTCATCCTCATCTCACTGCCTCACTCCCCTTGCCTCCCTGAACGTACTTCTTCATCGCTCAGAAACCCAAGCTTGAAAGATTAGAGGCACACTAGACCAGCCTTTTACATTGCCCCTGCCAAAATGGTCATCAGCCTTTAGAACCTACATCTCCAGTTAATTCCCATTCCCACTGTCTTATCCAAGGTCTTCATCTTGCCACCTTATCAGTTTCTCACCAGCCTCTGATTCAACTGCCATATCACTTACAGTTTAATCTAAGATACAAGCCACTTGAATTGTTTAATGACTCCTTCCCTGTGGTTTCAACTCCTTAGGTCAGTTCCTCTCAGTCAGCCTGTTTGGCTCTGTGCCCCAACACGTGGACCCCATACTTGCAACCAGTTACGATGTCCTACAAAGCCAGCTCATAACATGCCTCTTCCCACTTTGTGTCTGTGATAAAACCAAGTTGATCATGCAAGACTCAGCTCAAACATTACAATGGATTATCAATGAACATATGATAAAGCTAATATTTGCATTATTTAGTCTGGAAGACAAGTGGCCTAATTACAAATGGACAACCGAATTAGTCTTCCACACATAAAACACTATTACACAAGAGAGACTGAAAACTAGTTTTCCCTTGAGGGAAGCAAAGTATCTTTGCATTCTTAATTCCCAAGAAATCTAGTATTGCAACTCGCTCTAAGCATCACAGAACAGTAAAGAAGACCATAAGGATACTCAAATGGGGGGCTTTGGGTCAGACAGTAAAGTTCATCTTAGCAGTGAGCACAGTTGACTCTGGTATGGTTTTAGATTTTCTGTACATCTTTAAGAGTAGAATAGACACCCAGGTGCTGAGAAAACTTTAGTTTTCCTTTCTCAAGGTGAAAAGCTGCATCAGATGAATTTCCTAAGGTTTCTTACAACACAAGCTTCAACTTATCAGGGATGCTTCCTCTACAAGAATTTCAGGAAGGAAGAAACGCTATATAAAGAATGGATGTGAAGAATGAGATTTATTGACATTGAGGTTCTATTTCTATATTTATGGTGTTAAAAATGAAGAAATTTAAGTAACAAATACAATACAAGCAAAACTTGTCGTCAATTCAAAATTCTCTTTTTTAAATGTATTAGGAAGACAACTCTCCCTAAAAGCATAAGACATTAATTACATTTCCCCCTTTCACTCACTGTAAGATTATCTTTACTTTTTTGTACAAATGGCATAAAGATTCCAAAGTGCACAACGTGATAACAAAATATGAATGGCAACATTTCCACGAAGTATAACTGATTTCAAAGCAGTTAAGATGCGATAGAAATACCAATGATTTTTAAGCCCACATCATGCTTATTTTACTTATTGTTAATTTACACATTCATTTATTTTGTATCAAGGGAAAGAAAAAATAAACCTGCAGTTCAAAGACTGTTCCTCTCCTCCTGACCCCATTCACTTTCTCAGCATCTTCACTTGCACTGGTAACCTCTACATTGCCTTAAGAATAGCCCGTGCCTGCTGAGACAGTGTGTGGCTCTAAGTCTGTAAAAAAAAAAAAAACTAAGAGAGTATATAAGTAACTTATTTTAAGGAGAGTTCAGAGGGCGATCAACTGAAAATTTATTTCACTTAAAAAAAATGATAAAACAAATCCTCCTCTATGATCTGTTATAGCCTTAAAGAAGCAATTGACTATTAAAGAAATGTCATGAAATCAACATACTTCCATTACTTTATCAATTATAATTGTCATATCAGAAAAAAATGTAACACAGGAATTACTCAGTAAATGGCAGCAGTTCTATGTCAGGCATGGGAAAAAAATAACATCCTAAATTAAAAGTGACAAAAGCACATGTTATATACTATTAGGGAGCCACGGCAAAGACAGATGGTAGGATCTGTTGTTTAACCATAGAACTGTGAATAAAATGTATTGAAGTTTAAAAAAAGAAGTTTAAAAAAAAATCCCAATTTTATCTTTAAAATTTTTAATTGCATATTCTCTTTATTGACCCAATTAGCCATTCATCTAGTACTGTAGAGAACAAAGTAACTAAGATCCTTGCTTTTAAAGGGTAACTAACTCCTCTGGACATACAATTCTATGTACACACCCATTTCCACATCTGCAACTAAGAACACGTTTGCTACACCACAAAATGTGCTAGTTATATACTACTGCCGTAATTGTGTTGGCTTTTAAAACTACTGCAATTGGATAAACAAAATGGACTACAATCATTTGGGCATTTTTAAATTGTGTGTGGAAGATCAAAAGATTAATGTGCTTGGCAAATGAACCAAACTTCTTCAGCAACATTGCTTCACAAGATTCTAAACCTAGTGCTCTTTACCAATCTCAGCGAGTATAAAAATAAGGCAGAAGACCCACTTGTGGTTACATACTGAAGAGCAGGTACCTAAAAGCCAGTGATGAAAATGGAATTTGTCTCATTTAGGAAATCACAGCAATAATTTTGGGATAAGTGATCAAGTAATATTTATATTTGTTGAGCCAAGATGTCCCTGAATGTCAATTCCATAATGACTTTTCCATTTCCCTCCTCACCACATTTTCATTATTAAATAGAAAAGAAAGAAAAATTCATAAGTTATATCCTTTTGTCTAGACTCACAGAATTTTAAACTAGAAGTACCCTGAAGATGAGCTGGCCCCATCAACGAGTTTACACATCCTGTAACTGGAGCCTAGGGCCACAGTGACTTTTCTGTCACCACACCCAGCAAAGTATCTAAAGAACAGAGGCGAGAGATCCTGGCCCCTGGTTCCTGTAGTGGTACTGTTCTTCAGGTTACAAAGACCTGGAGAAAAATTCTATGGAATATTTCTAATGGGATTGTCATTATTTGGAATGAGGCTGAAAGTGATTTTATAAGGAGAATGTCAGTATACGAAAAGAACGGTACATGGGGGTTGATGACTAACTATTCCAATTTCAGTAAGAGCATACGTGAAAAAGGCTTTCTGACATAATATTTCATGTAACATGTGAGTATGATCAACTTTTCTGGTTGGGAACAGCCTTCTGTCTGAAAGTAACACCACAGACAAGAATGATATTGCCTTACAGATACAAAATCTTTAAGTAGCATGGTTTATTCAATTCATTCGTTTCAAATATTTGTTGAGGATCCTATAATGGCCGGTACCAGTGTAGCTGTAGAAGTGTAGTAATTAGAAACTCATACTCTTACTCACAGGGTATGGAATCTGACGGAAATTTTTCAAAAATATAAATGTTAATCTACCTTCCCCTACTACACTTAAGAAAATACAGCACAAAACTGTATTTCCAAATAGTTTTCTTTGAAATATCTTATTCTGCTCAATTATTCTTTAAAATCAAAATGGATATACGTATAAAATAATGTGTTTCCAACCCATTCATAATACTGTATTAAGCAATATTTAATACAACAAAATACTATAACAAGAAAAATGGAAAAATCTCTTGAGGTTTTCTTTAATGGACTTTAACTTGCATTGTTAATTGAGAAACAAAGAATTATTTTTTCCACATAGATCCCACATTTATACATTGGTAGACAAATGTAGTATACATTTTTAAAGTACATGCAACCAATTTAATTATCCTTTTCTTTGTTTTGTTTTTCTTTACTTCTGCTCATTTTTTAATTGTTTTAGTTGCCCCCAACCTTCCACTAAAATACAGTAACACTGTGATTTAAGTGAGACTTTTCAGTTCACTAATTTTTATGTTTTTTTTTTTACTATCCTAATCACTCCAAAATTTTATTACTGACATTAAACCGTCACAGCTTTGTATACTTCTCAGAAATGTGAAAAAGCAAAATTTTACCTGTTTCTCTGCTTCCAACAAGGGTAGAACCCCATTTTAACTACACAGGTCTAAGCCAGGTATTTCCTGATCTGGGAAGAAGTTTGTAAATCTAGGTATCCCTTAGTGGTAACTCTTAGGGACACAGATTGTCTATTTATTGCTTTAAGAATTTGTATCAAGTGAATCTATCATGGAGGGAGGAGAGGGAGATGTATTTCAGTGGATCCAGCAGACTGTTATTTATGGGGTAAGGATTTAGGAAGATGAGGCACATCCTCAATAGCAAAGCCCCAGGATTTTCCATTTCCTTTTCTGAAAACAAAGAGTAAGGAACTGGAGACCAACACAAGAACTTAGGAAGCTTTCTGACTTCTCCATGTTTGTTTTTGTGATCAGCACCTGCCAGATTTCTAAGACATTAAGTAACCAATCCTGTAGAATCCAAAAACGGACTCTTTTTGTAAAGCAGCAGGGGAAAACCATTGTCTTTTCTACAGCCTTGCTTATCTAGAAGTAGAACCTCAAGGTAATATAAGTAACAGAGGCTACCCACAGGAGAGCAAACTGAGACCTGGACTGAACAAAGAGAGGCACTGAGATCCCTGGTTCATGATGGGATCTGAGAAGGCATTTGGACAAGGGCAAAAGAGAGGCTATGGAAGGGGGATTCCTTAACCTATACAGCAAGACTCTTTTTATTCCCCAGTTGAAGTCTTCTTTCACTGATGACTATACAGTTTTTGAACAACAACGAAATTCTAACAGCTGTATTCTTAAATCACTGTATATTTAGTATTTAATATTTAACAAGCATACTTTTGAGATGTTTAAAATTGTATACTAGTGTCCCACTGTTCAAGAGTTTCTAATAAAACTTGACCTGCATGGCCCAACCAAGTTGATGAAATTCCTGAATTCATGTTTTCGTATATTAAGAAAACAAGAGATTCAGCCAAGTAAGAATATGACCATTAAAAAAACCTGCAAGGGTGTCATTTCACAAAATCCCAATAAATGAAAAAAGAGCTACAACAAAATGTTAGGAAACTATATCTAGCAGTATATGAAATAGAAAAATCGCATGGCCAAGTTGGTTTTATACTAGAAATTCAATACCAGAAAAATCTTTAAATGTAATTTACCACATCAATAAAGGTGAAAAATCAGCAGATATCAGACACAAGCAGAAAAACCACTTGATCAAATTCCACACAAATTCATAATCAACAAGTAAAACCCTTCTTAGTGTACTCAAAATACAAAGATTTCCATCACTAAATGAAAGATACTCATGAAAAAAATTACAGAATATCTTGGCAGTGAATTATCAGAAGAATCACATTTAAAATCAGAAACAAGGAAAACAAAAATCAAACTGCAATGCATGGAGGATGTGATGTTACTATAGAACCTCCCCAAAATTATTTAGAGTTAAAAAAAAAATCAACAACAGGGAACAATAAACTAAAAAAATCAGAATATCTTAGTGCAGGGTGGGGTCAGGGGAAATCAAAGCAAACTTAATGGTACTGTAAGGTTTTTGTCCTCTAAATTGGGAGGTGAAATCAGAACTGTCTTTTATTATGTCTCAAACCTCATGTGTTACATGCATTTTTGTAACCAACAAGCATTTCAAAGTTAAATCATTTACACTACACGATTTATACATGTCCCCAAGCAGGAGTTTCTTCAGAGGTGGGAACAAGTCTTGTCTTCAGTGGTGAGTGAAGTCGGTTCAGTACATGCTTGTTGAACACTGGTACAATGTTAGGTGCAAGAGGGGCATGCCAAGTAGAGCAAGGACCTGAGCTGTCAGTCTTTAAACCTGCCCTTCCTCCTGTCTGGAGCAGTCTGCTACCCCTTCTGTCCCTACAGTTCCACCATCCAAATCCTTTCATCCTGGTCAAGCCCTTCCTATCCATCATTTATCCAAGTTGATCCCTCTTGCTCTGGAAAATCCTTCTGTGATTGGCTTCCCTCCACGCCCTACCCCACCCTCCTCATTAGGCACATCTGCTCTGTACTTGTACCACATCCTGATTCTCTGTAGCACAGCAATAATCCTCCATCTTCCACTAGACCAACGGGTCTGAAAGTGTGTTCTCATACCACATGCATCACCATCGCCAGAGTGACAGAACAGATCTTGGACCACCACCACTCTCCTCCCCTTACCCAACCCCATACACACAGCTAACAGAAACCATCTCAAGGCAGCACCTGAGGATCTAAATTTTTAACATTTCTAGGAATTTGATCATAGCAAAGCCAGGAGACTTCAGCTAAATTACACTTAAAGAACAGGGGCAGCATCCCTTTTGTTCCGTGTTAGCCTTTGTCTGGTATGAAACAGATACTCAAAGATCTGTCAAATGAAACACTGTATTCAGTTTACCATTTGTTGTTGACTCTCTTCTGTCTTCTATCACTTGCAAGTAGATAGAGAGTGCTTGATAATAAAGACTTATGCAAAATATTAGGGAAAGTTTAACTTAGAAAAAGCTGCCATTCATTTTGAAAGTTAAACAGTTGACCACCAACAGAAGACAGCAGTCTGAAAACAATGATCATACTGCAGGGCTCCTAAGTCTGCCAGTTGATTTCGCACAGAGTAGCTACACCGAAGCATACAGCTAAAGGCTAAAGGTTGACTCTCCTCAGGACCCTCATCTTTTTCCAATTCGCTAGAACACTAGTTGCCATTGGTGTTTGGTGCTCTTACAGAGCATGTTTTCCAAATTAGTGATAATCTGAATGGATAATGTTGCCGCCCAAATCCTTTAGGCTATTTAATGTTTTGTGTATGAAAAGTAAATAACCCAATTATCTAACAACTATCTACTATTTTTGTTTAATTAATTAAGCATTCTGTGATCTTCCTTCCTAACAGCTAGTTTAAGGATTTGTGTTTTCTTCTAGCCCCTGCTTCTAGTTGTTGCCATAACAGTCCCACAAATATCTCATACCCTGGGTTTGAACATGTCTAGGGCCTTTAATTTATGAAACAGGAAGCAACTGTGTTTCACAGACATTTCTCTCTCCTCATTTAAGGAAAAAATGCACTGGGAACCTCTGAAAATATGTCAATGCACTAGTCAATTCTCTATAAAGTTCAGAGAGAAGTCACATTCTCACTTAAAAATTCTGCCATTTCTCATTGATTGATGACACTTTCACTTCTCTTCCAGCCATTTTACTTCTCAATCCTTAACACCTCTGTATTTAACAGAAATTTAAGGAGAAAACACATTCTCATTTTCTTACATTTCATCTGAGTAATTCTGAAATGTATTTCCTTGACTCTTAAATTCACTAATTCTGTTTCCTGAAAATAAACTGCACTCTCCCTTATTCCTTTATACTTAAGCACTAAATAAATCACATTTCATACATGACCTATTGTCTTCTAGTGCTCATGAAAAGTTGATAAATTTAATTCCTTCCTTAATTAATCAAATAATTAGATTATCTCATTCATAAATTTATTAAGTACTTATTAAGTGTCTATCATATGATGATAAGCACAGGGTTGGGCCTTACAAAGTCCAAGTCCTTGCTCTCAAGGAGCCAGTAGTTTAGTGGAAGAAGCAGCACATCCTTTTCCTCCATGCTTTAGGTATGTCTCTCTTCTTGCCTCTTCATTCTGTTAATGTAAGTAGATCTTTAGCTTCTGGTACTAATTCTATTCCAAATTTACCTTCCACTGTTTTTATTCCTAACAGCTTCCCAAGGCATTTCCCTGTCATGGGCCTTGAAAAGCAGTCATAACTTCACTTCTTTATATTTTGCAACTCATCTTTGCCCTTTTCTTCCTGTAACGTCTTCTCTTCCTTTCCAAAACTAATTACTATGTCTAAGCATCTTTCTTGTTTTACACTGCATTATAAAATTTACTTAAAAGACAGTATCTCACCCTCTTATTTAAATACTCTGTCTTGGAATAGTCTCATCCTATCAATTTCCTCTGCTACATTAAGGTTTTCTTCAAACATTAGTCTTCAAACAGCACTGTCTTCCAACACAGAGAATATGGACATTTATCAATTTCATGTTTTCGTTTTTTATAAAATATTTGTTCTAAGTGCTTTGTTCTATGTGATACTAAATTTAATTTTCCCAGATGTTTAGAGGTTAATAACATTATTATCCCCATTTTACAAATGAGGAAACCAAGACATAGCAATTATGTGACCTGCTCAGGTTTCCTTGACCAGTTAAAGGCAGAGCCAGGAGATGGACCCAAGTGGCCTGGCTTCAGAGTATTCAGAGACGCTACATGCTGCCTCTACAATACAGGTGAGATACCCTTTCTTATTCCAGGTACCCCAGGAAAATCTTTCAGTGGCCAACATCTATCCTGATAATATTAGGGAAAAAAAGTTTCAGAAATGGTTTCAGTAATAGCCTAGTTTCCCAAAGAAATATAGCTACATAGGAAACACTGTGAGCCTTACAGACTTCAGCATATTAATACTAATTGATCCTCTTCAGGCTGCCAAAAAAGAAACCCAGAGAACATACTACAACTGTTTAATCTTTCTCTCTCCTCTAGTTTGTATTTATCTTATCTGTCTTAAGCTTACCATTTTCTCTCTAGTATAACTTGATTTTTCTTGAGTTCCTCCAGTCTATGTCCCAAATGTGGCCTGTGGTTTTCTAGAGTAACTGCTAAAGCACACCATCAGTGACCATTTACAGCACTATTTCTGACAGTCCTTTATATTCTAAATAGAAGTATATCCTTGTCCTGTGCAGCACTGACAGCCTAGCAGGGATTCTCAGGTTCTCTAAATACTTCCTCAAAAATAAGTAATACTCTTGAAGTGTTAATTAGTACAAGTACTGCTTTGTTTTCTTTAGCTTCTGCACAACTGGAAACAAACTTTTCATTCTAGTGATTTTATAATTAAGAGTTCCACAATAAAAATCTGTCTGTGATCCCTTACTGATGTCTTCAATAAAACATTTCTCTATGGTAAATGGCCCCTTAAATTGTTTTATTCTGGATCTTCTCAGTCTTTGTTTCTCCTGCTGACTCTTAACCACCTTCATCTCCTTAATAATTATAGGGTATTTCAAACCTGACAAGCTGTGTGGTAAGAGTGAAACTTGTAGGTTACTACACATTGAGTAGAATAACATCAGGCTGAGAACTAGAAGGACCAAAAATTCTTTAAAACACTTACCCAACATGACTGATAATAGCATTATTAGAACCAAAACCCGACTCTCATTTTAGTGACCTTTATTCTGCAAAATGTAGATCAACGATGAACGACTGAATTGGGCAGGAATTAAACTTGCCGTGGATTTCCATGGCAATGCCTCATCCCAGACAGTACTAGCCATATTTTTGTTAGTTATTCAAATTAGATTCCAGAAGTCCATCTAGAGTTTCCCTCTTCTAGGGAAAGGGGAGGGTCACGTAGTTAAGTTTTCCACTTTTACTGAAGAATTATTGAAACTATTCATTGCACATTGTCAACAATGCAATTTAGAAATACCACCATGGATTCAAACTGTAGCAGTTAGTATAAAGCCAACAAGGTGAAAATGTATAATAGTATGTCTAGTCCAAAAGCGTTTAAGTACACTCCTTTACAGACTGCACAGTTTCTATGCAAATGTTCATACAAACTGAAAATAATCATAGCTTGATACAAACCCCTACCAACTGTATTTGAAGAAAACTCCAATGTGTTCATTTTCCCTTTCTATTAATACTATTGTGTTAACACTGCAGTATCATTTTCACATGTGGAAATCATACTCATAAAAGTAAAATATACTGCTTTAATGCACACAAAGTTTTGTTATCTCAAAGATAAACTTCTAGTCCTCACCCAAGTACCAAAGTGGTGACTGATGGGTCCTCTACCTCTAATAAAAGGTGCTACAATTTTCACATTAGGTATAATCGAATCCTTGGAACCCATTTTTATTTCACTCTTGGTTTTCTCCAGTGTACCAGTTTCTCTGCAACTGAGCATTCAAGCTTTGGTAATTTTTAAATTCAGGCCCTTTTCTTTTTCATATCCTACTTTGTATGTGGTCCTTTATTATCCTGCCTATTACCACAATATTTTACATGATCCTCACAGAACTGGAAGCTATTTTTCTTTAAAAGAGGTTATGGCAGAGAGAAAGTGGACTGATCTACTCTGAAGTCTGTTTATCAGCAGTTCTGACTGCCAAAAAGGTTAAAAGGTGTCCTTTCAAATGGACTTGGCACTCCACTTAACAAGCACTTAACATACACCTGCTATGGGCTGGGTACTTTCCTAGATGTTGGGAATACTGGATAAATGAATTGTCTTTAAGGAGCAATCAGTCTAGAGAGGGAGTCAGACTCATCAAGTAAATAAAAATATGGTGCCCTGAGTGCTCTATCAGAGATTTGCATAAATACCACAGATACCCTACAGAGCAGGCAACTAACTATTGGCCTAAAAAGTGGATGCCTCACCTAGAAAACACTGGCTCTTCAAGTCTATGTAGAAGCCTGGCAGCTGAAAAATAAGAGGTTATTCCCAGAAGAGGAAATAGCACATGAAAGGGTACGGAACTGTAAATAAAGAGTATGGTGTGCCCAGGGCATGGTGAGTCATCTGTTGTGATTTTAGATCAAGGTTCATAAAACAGACTGTTGAGAGAGGAGGACAAAAAGGTGGATTGGACCAATAAACAAATGGTGAGTGACTCAAGAACTCTGAGTAGTACAGTATAGCTAGTCAACTTGCATCTCTGAAAGATAATTTTGGTACCAATTATCACTGGGCTGGAGGGAGAAAAGAATGAGCACAGAGAGAAATGAGGGGTGTGTATGAGATAAAAATACAGATGACAAAAATAAAAAGAGTGCTAAGGTGGTCAGCTACTAGCAGGTCATAAAACAGCTGATAAAACCATCCTTCCCTTTCACAATAATCTTAGGTGTACCTTTAGCTCTAGTTTTGTGGCTCATACACCAATACTTCTCAAATTTAATACACATAGGAATCAGCTGGGGTCTGGTCAAAATTCAGACCCTTACTCCGTATGTGGGAAGGAGAGTGGGCTTAAGATTCTACTTTTCTAACAAGCTCCCAGGTGATGCCAAGGCTACTGGTCCATGGACCACACTTTGAGTAGCAGTGCCATAATGAGTCAATGAGATTGTGAACTCATTTCTTGAAAAAAGTCAGCAATTAAAACTGAATACTTGAACATCACTGCTGATTATGAGTACAAGGAAACATATATGTTTGTCTTCCAAAACCCCTTAAGAAGTGACATGAAACACTTGCTAAAAATTTGCAGCAAATGGCAAAAGAGTCCAGTCACCTCTCACAGGAGGTATGGAAACTTCAACGCCCAAAGCATCCACCTTGTAGACAAAACCTGTTAACAACTGCCATTTAAATTCTCTAATTTATTCCAGTAATTACATCAGAGCTCATTTTCAGACTTATGTGGCCATTTACGATAGAAGAAATACCTGAAAGGTGTATGTTCCTAGCAGAGAGAATCTTTAATGACTGCCACAGCAGAAATGCAGTTTTAACATTAACCTGCTTGGTTACTGCCCAGAATATAAGGCATTAAATAGAAGGCTTTCGTTTAGTGTATCACTTCAAATTTTATACATTGAGCCTCTATGTAGAGCAGAACCATCCGTAAGAATGATGTCTCAATAGTTCTCTGAAACAATCCGCATAACATACCAGAAATGTAACATGGGGAGGAAGATGTGAACAATGTACCTTGATTCTGAAAGCTTTACTTCACTTCTAAGGGAACAACTCTACCTGAATTTCAAGCTCTCCTTGCATCATTTTTCCTGGTGCATGTGACACAGATGGTGTGAGGTAATTTTATGCACTCCATCTAAAAGCATCAGTTCCCCTTCGCATTGAGCAATCCATGCTGTTCACACAAAGGAGACATACTGGTGATTTATCTGGCGTAGGACAAATCAAGACTAAACAAAAGCAATTCATTCCAAAGCAGGACCTAGCCCTGAGCTGGAGAAACTTAGACATCCTCTGATTGTTGCGAAAGCAATCACTGTTTTTCTATCTTGTTTTCCTCCCTCCTCCACTAAAAACAGTAGGGGAAAAAGGTGTTAAAAGAGCTGTGGAAGTGAGACACTGTAAAGTAGCAAGTATTTCTGTTTTATTACTTTAAGAAGCATACATATTACTATATTTGATCTACATTACTTTAAGAAGTAACAGTCCTGGGGAAAAATTTAAAAATCAGCTTAACTACATAGCATAGTAATAAGCTATTCAGTTAAACTTGTAAAATTTTGTCCTAACCAAAAATACATTTGCCACATTTTTATTTGCAATTGAACAATTTAAGTAACATTAAATGATACCAACTGCTTGGCTGGAACTTGTGAAGTTTTTCTGGTATATAGTAATACTTTACTAAGATGTTTCAGGACATAAAAAGCAAAATCAATGCTGGGAAAAAAATGTTCTTTTTGTTCTAGGGTCTGTGTTTGGAAAATATTGCCATGTAGCATTTATGGTAACAGCTGTACGGTTAAACTTTAGGCACAAACTGAACTGCAGAGGATCTGCTGCATAAATAAAATCCCCATGGCAACTAAATGTGCTACTAGATAACAGAGAAAAAAGGATTTATGTGTTTGCTGAGCTGTCTTGCCCTAAAGGAATTCTCCAGGCAAACGCAGGCCACCTGCCACATGTTATATTAAGCTCAGCCTTCTGGACTTATTTTCAAATCCACAGCAAAAAGGTCCAACACTACTTTTATTTGGAAGTTTCATTGTTCTTTATTCCCAGCCCCTCAAAAAATAAACAATTCATTTTTCAACTTGCCTGCTATATTTTGCCCTGGATACAAAAGATAATTAATGAATTTGTTTGTGCTCCTAAACATTTTGTTGATCTTACTGAAATAACAAGCATATGTATAACAAGAAGGTTTTATTTTTCAAATTTGTAGAGTTGTAGATTTCATCAAGTTTCAAAAAGGCTGAAATGTACAACTCGTCCTCTCCAACATAAAGCTAACTGAATGAAAGAAGAACTGTGGTTGATGATCAAGTTTCACAGAGGATGGACGAAAGAGAATACAAGGGCAAGATTAACATTTTCTGTGAACTTCACATGTAAAATATTTATAGTTACTTTCTTCCTGAAGGACACTGGGGGCTATAAACATTCTAGAATTGTTATAGATGGTGCTATTACGTCAATTAACTTTAAAATCATTATTTAAAGACATTCCTTTATTTTGTTAATCTGTCTTCCCACCTCTAACTCCCGTATCTAAAGATACCTGTTGATAATACTGCATATTCATATTGATAATACTTTAACATTATTCCATCACATTGCAGTATTTTTGAACATGAGAAAATAAAATGTGAACTGGGAGAGAAAAAAAGACAAAAATTCATATCTAAGAGTCAGTCAACATAATTCCCTACAAGAAGATGGGGAGTTGCACTAGACTATGCAGTTTAAATCTGAGGTCTACTTCAAATCTGATATAAACATTGCCCTTAAAGAAATAATGACACACTTTAACAGTAAATAATCCTAACTTTTATCTATTCCTCAACCCTGACAAAATTGTGGAAATATTGAATGTGTAAATTTATGCTATTTCTGTATTGGTTGATATGGAAGTGAAAGGGGAAAAAAATCAGTCAACTGACACACAAAAATGTCAAGGAAGATTTTGATACTAAATAATCAATTTGTTGCTCTCATTCACTCTCGTGGCATATACTGATTATAACAAAAAATATTTCAGGTATTTAATATCAATGTAAGTATTAATTATGATTTTATTAAATAAAATATGGTAATTTAATTTAAATGAGAACATTCCAATTTCAATAGGATTTTATTTGTTCTCTCTCAGAAATCCATGTCCTTTTATAGGTAGATTTCTACATTATTGTCTAAAGAATTGAGCAAGTCTTCAAAAAGCTCTTGATTTTTGCAAAACAAATGTGGCCATTCTGTAATATAATCAAACCTAAATTATCATAGCAAAGTAACACAAAGAAACACTATTAATATCAGACTTCCACAGACAACTGTTACCATCCTAGTTAATATAAACTTTTCAACAGCAAGGCTGTTTCTCTGTTGTGAAAGTAAATACTAGAAATTGCAAATAGGACCCCTTCAGTAGAGGTAGAATCCTCAGAATGGCTTCTCACTAATCAGTTTCAGGTCAACCTAGATGTTCAGCAATAGCTCTCAAATACTTTTTGTCTGAGACCCTCTTAAACTAATCAAATCCCCTTAGGCTTTAAATCCCCTTCCTCCCTACTCCACATTGCAACACAAAGATAGTGCTGCAATACTAACACGTATCATTGTACATTAGTTACATAAATTAGGAATGAATATGATCATTGAGAGCATATTCTACGTGATTTTATATTACAAAGCAATGACCTATTAAAACTTTCTAAAAATCAGTATTTATTAGATACTCTGACCATAGGTAGTACATCAAAATATCAGTTTCTCTTCCTGGGCATACAGTTGGACTGTATGTTCCAGATTCCCTTGCAATTGAATGTGGTCATGTGATTGAGTTCCCATCAACAGAGCATGAGCAGAAGCGGCTGGGTGCTGTCCTAGGCCTGGCCCGTTATAAACTTCCCCAAGCAATGCTGCTTACTCTTCTTGCTTCTAGGTAACCAGGACAGAGACAACACTCAGAATGACTCAGGAAGCCTGGCATAGCTTCTGTCAGTTTGGGTCTCTGAAAGAACTGACAGAAGCAGTATCATTCTGTGTGCATGTTGGAAAATTGTGAAATAAGGAAGTATGCTGTTAAACTATTGAAATCTTGTGGTTGGTTAAGTAGCTAGTGTTCCCCTAGTGTAATATTTATCTTAGTCACGTACTGTAAGTTATTTTAAAGGAACACATTCATAAACAGCCCATCAAAAAAACTGTGGGAAGTAGTACATGCATACATATTTATGTACATATGTACATATATGCATGCATGTATGTGTGCATATACACTTGTTTGCTCATTTATTTCAGTTATTTACATTCCATTCCTATTTGAATCACAACACATGCTCATCTTGGAAAGTTTTTGAGGAATTACACAAATCACTACACACAATTCCTAAAAAGGGTTAGCTCTTGTAAAATAAATCCAAAGTAGCTTCGTAAGAAGCAGAAAGTAGCATGCGAACTGTTTAACTTCTAAATTATCAGCTAAGTCTGTATGGAGATGGTTCAGTAAAATATTGAGATGTAACACCTTTCTGACTCAACTGGAAGGCCACCCTTACCAAGCAGAGTGATGTTTTGAAATGATTTCCTCCAAAAATCCACTTTAAGGCACCCCAGTAGCTTACAGAAGATTTGAAACCTGACCTTTTTGTTGTTTTTAAAGAAATAACAATTTGGAAGGTTCCCATCTGTGTATTGCAAATGATAGGTAATGAAACATAACCATTCAAGCATCCAAGATGGACTTTAGAGTTTAAGAAATAGAGGTCCTTTTACTAGAAAAGACTTCTTAAAGATCATTTAAAGTCTATGAAATTGATTTTAACAACTGATAATAAGAAATTTTCATATATTGAGATGTAAGGAAGTTATTCTGGCTTTTACATGAGTTAACCTGAATTTTATGCTAACTGAAGTAGCCTGTTTGTGGCCTATCAAACATATATTGTACATCTGCTTTAATTATTAAAGAAAAGGGCACACTGACCAGAAGTAAAGAATGTCCATGTTAAAAATAAAGATTAAATGCCTCTCTCTCTTCCTGGGACGCCAATGCTAGTCCTCCTTTGGTGATAAGACTCTCTTCTGGTGCCAAGGCCATACTGACTCGCTGTATACCTGCTCATCTTCTCTTTTCCTTTTTTTTTTTTCCAAACTTGAAGAAATGTATTCCTGACTTGTTCATGTTTCTTTGTTCTGACAAGATATAAAACTGTGCTAGAAGCCATTCTCTCCAGAGCATTGTCTCAGAGTAATCTAGGAAGCGGGCTCTTGGCCTACTCTTCAGTTTAGCTCAAATAAAACTCTTTTGTATTCTTAGTATTGATTATTTTGTTGACAACAGGTACTGAAACATAGCCATTCAAGTATCTGAGATAGACTTCAGATTCTACTCAAATTATAGACGTCCTTTTATTAGAAAAGACCCTTTAAAGACCTTTTAAAGTCTATGAAATCGGCTTTAACTCACAAATCAAGGAGCTAAAAGAAAGGTTTCTCCCACACTGAGTTAGACTAAGTCATTGGAAAGATGCGGGTCACCTTTGTAACATTTTCCATATATGTCTTGATTACAAGCCACTACTCAGAAACCTCAGAGAAACTAGTCAAAGTTTCTACCAAAATAAATCCTTTGTAGAGTGCATGTAAGAGTGATGACCATCTTACAGCAAAACAGCAAAAAATTGCTTTCAAAGTTATTTTCATATTCCTGTAACTCCTGTGGATGATTTCTAAATAGCACGTGTTTCTTAGTTACTTTACTCAACATCTCTGTTAGATAAGACCTAACACCTTGCAGGACACACACTGTCTCTTTCATCACCACATTGTTTTATCCTCCCAAAGCAGCTGATGGTCCACCATAACCTTGGACTCAGAAGTGATGTGTTAACAACATCAGTATTAAATGTTTACCTTCTGAATTTTTAAACCTACCTATTGTCATAAGCACTGAGAAAGAGCTGACAAAACTGCATACATGATCTTTATTTCTCTGCTCTAGGAAGAGCAGCCTCAATTGACTCTACCTTCTTGCTGATTCTTCTTTAGACATCTGAAACCTAGTTTCCAATACTTTCACTGTGTTAACATGGTCCCATCAAAAGTCCCAAATGACCCTCCAAAGTTCAGAGCCAACAGCCTTTTTCAGTCCACAGCCTTCAGGACATTTCTCTAATCCCTTACAATATTAATCTTTTTCTTAATATACTCAAAGCAGTCCCACCAAGACTGGCCCACGGTAAGTTCTCAGTAATGTTAGTAAAGTCACTGTTATTATTTGTTCTTCAAATTCTATTCTCTCATATCCTTGGAATAGGAATCTTATTTTCCTCCATCCCAGACTGGTTTGTTGTGGCCATAAGCACCTCCTCCCATCTACTAAGGTCAATTTTTCCCACAGTCTGTTTACTCAGGTTTCTTTTCACTTTGCTACAAATTTTTGCATCTTTTAAATATAGCATTGTAATACAGCCTGATAAACATACAGTCTCTAGATGTTGCATATTCTTTTGAGGAGACCTCTTCCATAATACAAGTTGCTTCCTCAATTCCTCAGCTTCTAATCCTACTTAGCTTTCTTCTGGGCTGTTAGAAATGTAAAGGTGGATTTTGTCAGTAAGTAGAATTTCACATGAACACCATATGATAAACCCAAAATATGCCTGCTAAAACTCTTATTGCTGCATTAAATAAATGTGACTCTCAGACAGAAGAGGTTGTCATCTATTGACAGCATTTGTGTGACTGCATTTCTCAGCCATTACTGATGACTCATACAAGATGTATCCTTTGAATAACCCCCAGAGTTTGTCAAATACCCAAGCCTTCCATAAGCCAGCAACCTTAGCACCATAATAGTGTCTTACAGATCCTCAGTAGCACAGCATCTTTGAATCTACATCCATTTGACTTCAAATGCCTGAGACAAATGGCAATGAAAACACAACCACACAAAATCTATGAGACACAGCAAAGGCAGCGTTAAGAGGGAAGTTTACAGCGATGCAAGCCTTCCCAAAAAAAGAACAATCTCAAATAATCTAACCTACCAGCTAAAAGAATTAGAAAAAGAAGAGCAAAAAAACCCCAAAAAAAAACCAAAAAAAAAAAAACCCCGAAGTCAGCAGAAGGAAGGAAATAATAAAGATCAAGGAGGAAATAAATAGAATAGAGATTAAAAAACAGAAAAAAAAAAATCAAACCGAGAGCTGGTTTTCTGAAAGAACAAACAAAATAGACAAATCTCTGGCCAAGCTCACAAGAGAGAAAAGACAGCACAAATAAGCAAAATAAGAAAGGAAAATGGAGGAATTACAACCAATACCACAGAAATACAAAATGTCAAATGCCTCTCTGCTTATGAATCCCACGAAGCAGTAGGAGAAAAGTGCTGAATAGCATTGCAAAGTTAGGGACTGCACAGGCCTTCAACAATGTATTTTTTAATGATCTGAAGTTCAAACTAATCCTTTTGTTTTCTTTTAGGAAAACTATACATTAACAATGGAATATTAATGTGATAATGGAATATTGCTCCTGGGGATATAAAGTATAAAGTGAGTTGGTTTGTTTTGTGAATTACTATAGCAAATTCAATCTAAGATGGAAATAGGGTCATTTTGAAAATAATTCTAACATTTCTTTATAAAAGTTTGGATTCTTATAAAGCAGCTGTGCCAATTAAACTGGTGTTCTCAGCTTCAGGACCATCCTATGCTCTGCCCTGTGGGGCTGGCACTAGGACTCTGCAAAAACCATTTCTGTCTGGCCAGATGTTCCATGTCAGGCAGTGATATAGAGGACACTGAGGGGAGACAGCTGAAGGAGGGAGGGATTTTCTCTCTGTGGGCTTCCTGGCGGGCTCTGCTAGCATGAACCCAGCAGTGTCTCTTCACCAACAACAGTGCCAGTAGCAGTAGCTGAACACAGTTTGCTGTTTTTCTAACACTGCAGGATCAGCCTCATCTCCTGTCTCTCCAGAGACACCAGCACAAACTGAGCAACGTCCCCTCTTCAGAGATCCGAGTTGTATCTTCAAGGGGTCTCTCTAAGCTTCTAACTTGTACTAATTCCAACCTCTTGTCCTGGTGGCAGTACTCACTTTCCACATTGTTATCTACATAATTTGTCAGAGTTCTCATTTTACCCTCTCCATAACTAGTTATCAACACTGCACCTAGTTAACAACTTTTCATATTAAATTCTCTCCATTTAAAACAAATGAGGTGCCTCTCATCCCCTGATTGGACCTACTGTTACAGAAATTTATGCAGTACATTCTATTGAAACTTCAATTTCCCAGAGTATATTCTCATGATTATTAATGCTCTAAGATACTACAAAAATTGAAAAGGCTTTTGTGTTGAAAAAGGTTAGGGAAACAGCACATCACAACCCTCCCATGATCTATTATCACATAATTAAGCAAGGAGCAAATTCAATGCTTTAAGATATCCTACTGTAAAAACAGCCTAACTCAGTGGTTTCCAAACTTATTTTAACCTGGAAATCTTCTTTTAAATAATTCTTATAAACACAATGGAACTTGAGTTCTGTACAACACACATGGGAAATGTCAGTCTTGGCTACTTACTGCATTTTTAACTTACAACCCTGTCAAATCATTTTATATTATACAGGCATATCATAAAACAATTATACATTTAAATCTGTAGACTGAATGTTTTAAAAAGTTAGTATTTTAAGTATTCAAATAAATATATACACACACAGTAATCTTAATATGTTTCTACATATGTGTATATAATGATGATATATATATAAAACACTTAAATTGGATATTAAATGATTAGGGTCTTGAAATCATGTCTGCTGAACAGAATTCCTCACTTAACATAATATACTGTAACTATATCAGCAAAACACTATTACTAGGAGGTCCTGGCTAGGACACAGAAATTGTCTTCTTACAAAGCTGGTGTTTGAATTGTATTTATCTGTTGGTCTATTTGTATTTATAATGATTAAAACTGACATCTGAATTATAGATAAAAGGTCATGTGTACAGGGCTATTTGAACGTAAAAATAAAGAGATTTTATACTTTCACAAACAGCATTGCTGCACAATGTTAAGGTCTATTCCAGTTTAATCTGTGCTCAGTAAAAGAATCTAAACAGAATCAATTTTATCACTGCACTCTCATCATGAGCCCCAGATTGCTCAAATATATAAACAAACATCCAGGACTGGATTTGTACCAGAAAAGTCACAGAACTTTTACAGTATGTAATGCAGTATTTTACAAAAAAAAAAAATTTCATTTCACTATTTCCTGGTATGCTACTACCTGGATATTCTGTAGATTTCATTCTATTCTTTCTATGAAGCTAATTCCCAGAAGCCAGAATATAATACAGTTTTTTAGAGAATAACCGCTACATGGTAGGCAATGATACGGCTTATACACAACATCCTGAATCTTTACCAAAAAAATAAGCAAAAACACTTACAAACTTATTTGTATCAACCCCATTTTACAGATGAGAAAACTGAGGTTCAAAAGGCTTAAAAGCTTTCTTCTAATTACACAATTTCTATTTTGCCAGAGATGGAATTTGAAACTCCATTTAACCTCATGGTCACTTATGAAGTACCCTTTCTGTGACCCCATCCTGAACTCATATGGGTCTTTGAAACAGCAAATGATTGTGGTAACAGAGATATTCCACTGCAATTCAAAAATCAGTTCAGGCAATGTGTTTATTATTACTAGGAATAGTTTATTGGACTTTGTAATAAATCAAATCAGGACTATAAAGAAAACAAGATAAAACAAAATCCTCTTCACAAACACATAAAAAAAAGTGTAAGTTTTACTCTAACTTGATCTTTGTTAGATGCGATCACATAAAATACTCCACGAATAGATATGACAAATGCACTTTATATTTCAATGTGTCAAACCATTTCAATGCTCTGAAACTATGTTGAAGCTGGCAGGCAAGCAGACTATATTAAATTTTTCTCTGGAATCGACTTCAATTCTAGACTGAATTATTGGAATTTTAGTGACCCTAAAAAAGGCTGTCAGAAATGATATTCAACACAGAGTTTTCAAATCTAATGCTCTATTACACACACTTCACATAAAATGATATAGTTTCAATATAAACAAACCAGTCAAAAATATTGTTTGTTCTTGTAATTTTGCACACATTTTGATATTGATTTGTCACAGCAGATTCTTAAATGAATTTGTTCTTAAGAGAAAACTCACGAGCTATATTTTCTAATTCAATAGTTTGTTTGGATATGAAGCAGTTATAATGTTTGCCCAAAATATTTCTTTTGTTTTTAAAACACATCAGCTCAATAAACAGGTGGTTAATAGCTATTAACAGGCTTGGGTTTCTCAAAACTACTTTTTATTTTTTGCGCATAGAACAAAATTGTCTTAAGGATTTGCAGCAGTGCCCAGCCAGTTGCCCTGGGAATCTAACCATCAGTGAAAGGGGAGATGGCTTATCTCCCTTCTCTGGCAGGAGGACAGGCATCTCTCACTGCATGGAAGTCCTGAAATAGGAGTTTACAAAACAATTCGATCTTGAATTTATTCTATTTTTTTCTAAGAATTAAAAACACATCATTCATGCACTTACATGTTTTCATTGCTCCTATGGCTTGCTACTTTACACAATACCAGTACCATGTTCTTGGCAAAGAATGTTAAATATCAAGTGTTAATGTAAGAAAGGTGACAAATAAAATGGGAAGCCAGTTTGCTACCTTAGAAACACATTTTAAACTTCTACTTCTTTGTAGAAAATACATTATTTCCTACTGCATGAAGCCATAGCTAGATATCTAACTTGATGTTTGGAATGTCTAGCCCTGTGACAAGGAAGGAGCCAGAGGGGGCCCCACAGTTAAGAGTTCAGCTCAAAAGTCAGCCTGGTTAAATCCACAGCTGCATCCTGGTCAATAGAGGGCACCCACCTGCGGCCTTGAACTGCCCAGAGGCACCACAATGGCCAGTGCCACTCAAAGGGAAGTGATAGACAAGAGTCCCCAACCCACTCCTGAAAGTGAATGCAATTAACAAAGCAATGTATGTGCATGTACATACATACACGCAAACACACTTATTTTCAGATGGATCATTTAAAGATAATCCTTTTATTCACAGTGTTAACAGAGAAAGAGTCTGTCTGGTTTAGTTGCATTCTGACCTGAAACATTAGGAATCTATGGTATTCTGGGTTTTATAATATTTTATTGTGTGAAGTGAGGCACACTGTTTAACTTCCTACGTTTTTGTCTCGAAGTAAGGTCATTAATATCTGCCTTTTCAAATTATTTTCTAGAAATAAAATGATCTTTAAAAAAATTACAGAGTATTATCATCACTACCTAGTGCTTAAGGAACAGCTTTTCTTTTCAATTAAGAGCAGTCTCCTGTAGCAGTCTAAAGCACGGTCACATTTTCCTAATTTTTCAAAAGGTTGAACTGTTTATCCTAATGGTTTGCTTCCTCTTTTATTCATTTATTTTGATTGACAAACATATGATAAGTAGCAATCCTAAAAATCTCACTCTTGTACAGTTAGGATCAGCCTGTATCACAAATTAGGGATGAATTCACAATAAACTTGAAAACTTGGATCTGAGCTGACAAGTTAGCTTTCGGCAGTGGGTTAAGCAGAAAAAGACTGCTTTTGAATTTCTCCTGTTATTCATAGAATAATCTTGGTAGTCAATTCATAAACTACAGGTAAGGATATACTTACTTCCCTCAAAACAATGTCATTTAGCTCTAGAAATTAAGACTAGTTTTTCTTACAAAATAATTTCCAAAGTTTTACGAAAGGAAAGGGAAAGTCTATCTTGGATGAGAATGTTTGTGTATCAGTTTAAAAAATAACTTCAGCAAGAATTTGGAACTTTGAACATCGCCAGGGTGTAAATTGATCATGCAGTCTAGGCCTTCCTCTCGCACTTAAAGCTGGTTTCCACCTTTGGTTGACTTTATTTCATGTAACTATTCCAAAATTGCAGGCAAGAGTTGATGTGTCTTTGCTATCCAGGCTTCCAAGAAGAAGCAACAGACATTTCTCCCTATCTAATCTATTCCCTAGTGGGCATAATCTTGACACTAATCATGGAAACTAGCAAAGACCCACCAGTGTGACCCATATCACTACTAAACTATTTTAACTAAGATTTGGTTTTGTTTCTGGAGCATTTTTGATCTACATTTTCCCATAAAAAACACTATATGTTCAATATGTATGCCTACATCATTAACACAGCACCAATTGCTACAACGAGATCTAACCTGGGACTCGGGACTCATTAACACTAGCTACTGCCTAGTCCTATAATTTATCTGCATATTTATCTAGTATCACCTGAGTCACTAGGGCAAGGACTAGTGTGCCTTAGCAATCCATGTAGCCTAATTGAAAGATTTAGTTAAAACCAGATAGAAAAAAACAATGAGTAGCTGGATATATAGTTTGGAACAGGGAGGTGAGTTCAGGACTGAACACAATGCTTTCCAAGTCATAAAGTTGGACAACCAGGAAAGCCAGACTAGACTGTGTGAATGACCCCCAGGGTGGTTGTCCTTTCCTCTTTTTCTTACTTTCTTCTTACCTCTGTTTTCTCACCTTTAAAATGGAGTAAAAGGGCCATACTTTAGGGGTTTCTTTTGATAATATATATTTTTCCAAGGAGCATTAAGTTTTATTGAGTGGCAATGACTGTCAGTTATATAGGTAACGTGATTATTTGCAAAAATAAATGAACTGTAGATTTTTATCTTAGCATTTAACAAACATGACTGTAACCCAATTTGTATGATGTTATGACTAGTAATTTTTAACCTTTCTATTTCTTACAAACATACAGATGACTGAAAGCAAATACACACACACACTCTCTCTCTCCCTGCCTTCCAAGATGCATTAGAGGCTCTCCCACATCATAAACCCCTTTCTAGATGCATTCCTAGGCTGGTTAGTAAAACCTCCCTCAAGCACTAGCAACAGAGCGAACCCCACTATCAATGCTGACATGCTTAGTGACTACATCTCTGCATCTTCATAAACTGAACTGGGTCTGCAAAGTCAAACAAACCAAACAAGAAAATGGGCACCATATTTTTTTTAAATCCATTCCAAGTGCAGAACATATTCAATTGTCTGATAAATTGGTTAAAATTGGTGCCACTAGAATTGAGTCACTGAAGAGTTTATTTCTGCCACCATGTTAACTGTGTCATGTAGCAATTGCACCTAATGAAGTTAATGTGGCTTATGGCCATGCACTGCTTCCTCTCAGAAACAACATCTCCATGTGCCTGAGCCTGGCCAACTGGCATCCAATACTATCTCAACAGAGGCACACAAGCTCTAAAGTTCCATTCTGGCCTCTGGCTAATGTATTTTTATTTCATGTTTTCTCTAAATGTAAGATGTTTGCACTAAAATGCTCAGCAGATTTTAAAAATAAAAAGAGCCACAGAAGAAATGTGTGGTTTGTTTCTGACAAGTTCACTGCACATAAAATTTCTACAACTCACAACAGGGTGGTTGAAGAGGAGTCTCAAGTAAGATTAATCATGAATGCAATAACTTACGGACTTTTATCCACATGAACTGAAATGGAATCATTCTCAGAAGTAAAAGGAGCATGGAAGGAAAATAAGAACAGGATTTTTAAAAAATCACTATGACACTTCTATAAATTTTTGGAATGATACTAAAGCCATACCATAATGCTCCACTCTACTTGACGCTCAAGGACCTTGTTATAAGTGAAAGTGTTAGAACAAGGTCCTTCCGATATTTACAGAAATGAACTCACCGTACACTGAGATGCAATGGTCAACATTATAGTGAGTCTGCAATGTAGCTGGATACCTGTATCGATTTTTCACCCTGCTCTGTAGCTTTGCCTTTTCCCTTTTGTGCTCCCTGTTGCAGATTTTGTAAGGTTTTAGGGGTAAATCTGAGCTCTTCTTGTCAACAGCAAATTTAAAATTTTAGAGAGAGTTTGTTTTTTCTCCCTTTTCTCTAAGTGTTCCTCCTTCATCATTTCTGCCACATAGGAGCTACTTTCCAATACTGTTCCTGATGCAACTCTTCCCTCAGGGAGCTCAAAAGGCACAGCTTCTCTCAAAAGATATCTAAATCCAGCAGTCATCCTTATTCCTCTCCCTCCAAAACACAAGACTCCCTGGACAAAACCATCCTTCAGTTTTGTCCACGTGTGCTAGAGCTAACCTCGAGATTATGCTTCTCCAAACTCCCTCCTTACTACCCACTCTCAACAGAGCCAAATCTCTGCTCTTCCATGACTGAGCGGACTGACCTCAAAATAAAACTTTAAAGCCTAAAGCTAAGGCAATTAAAATTTCACAGTGCAAATAAATCCTGCCAATTGCTCTCTGGCAATATCTTCAAGGATGCTATTTCTCTGCAACTGAGCATTACTATAAATGGTATTTAGGACCCTTTAGCCCCAAGGACACCAAAGTTTGTGAAAGCCTAAACACACAGGATAAGTTCAACTTCGCAACAACAGCACTTAGGCAAACCGGGCATCGGCATAATGGACTGAACAGCACTGAGCTAAAGGCTGACTGCAAGTTTGCGCAGGGCAATGGCAGAACCATCACGTCCATCGTTTCAGGTGAGATCTTGACACAACCAAGAAGAGGTCCAACAGAATAGGCTTGAAGACTGCAAAAGCTCCTGGGAAAGTAGGAGGGGCCGGAGCTCTGCTGACCTTTGGCCAGCCAGTCCCCAGAGGGAAACAGCACTAGCGATATGAATGGGAAACAAGCTCATTTTTAGAAGCCAGCTGAGCAGCCTGAGAGTGAACGAGGTATGAATGGAAGAGTATTTCGTTTGTCACTGAATTCTGATTTACAGGACTGACTGCTGAATCGGGGAATATTGAAGTTACATCGTGTCCCCAATATGTTACCTGACTTTTCATACAAACAGCATGCTTCTCACCACAAGTTGGTACTTGTGATTTTCTTCCAGCTTAAATTCCTTGTAAGTGTATCACTACTACACTTCATAATTACCTGTAGGCTACTAAACCAAAGGGTGATAATATGCCATGCAAAACTAGCCATCTACACACACGTACAAAGTGAAGAAGTTAACAGTTACCTTGATAAATCAGATTCGGAGTTGGGGGGAGAACCAGAATAAATATCTATATAATGGATTTAAGTTTTCTTTGATGTGAATCTAAGCCTGTCTTAAGAAAAACTGTCAAGTGCACGCACAGCCTCAGGAGCTGTCCACCTCGGCAGTCAATGCCTTCTTCCCCCTCTCTTCCCACGTCCATTCTCATCCCTAGCTGTGCCAGCAGGAGCTTCATGACGTGTTTGCTGTGTACTGCCCACTCGGCCAGCCAGGGTCTCGTGGCGTTGCCTGAATAGTCTCCCTCCTAGATGGTACACCAACATAAATAGTAAGAGCAGCTAAAATGTATTGGGCACTTGCATGGTTATTCACTTAGTCTTCTATGCAGCCCTATAAATTAGTTTCTATTTTTACCTTCACCTTACAGATGCAGAGGCTAATGTTCCAAGGGCTAATCAGCAAGTTGTTCTCAGCCACATGACCAATAAGAGGGTCGTGATTTGAACCCAAGTGTTTTAGTGAATATGAAACTTCACCACCACAGTAGATGATTCTATTCAGTAACTGGTTTCTCCTAGTCCTCTCCTTCATTCTCTTCTGAAATCAGTCCTGACTTGTGCACTATGTTTCATCCCTACCTGATTTTTGCTTATTGTCAAAATGCAAAGCAACCTGAAAAAGATATCCACAATAAAGTCCTAATAGCACATGACCCTATAGAGAATGGACAGGGGTCAAGACTGGAGGAAGGGAAAATAATCTGAGATGGGTTATGGCAGTGGGAATGGAGATCAGTGCAGATCTGACAATTATTTAGAAGAAAATACTACCAGGGTGTAGCACCTGATTGAATATGGGTGAGAGAATAGGGATGGAGGGACCAAGAATGATGCCTCCATTTATGGCTTATAAAACTGGGGAACTGGTGACACTACATAATAAAACAGAGAAGAGGGAAGAAGGAACAGGTTTTAGCAGGAGCTATAGAATTTAGTTTTGGAGGGAAGGTCATAGTGATTGTTGGACATTCATGAACAACAAGATGTTGGATGAGTTTAACTGAAGCCCAAGAGAGAGAAATGGGACAGTGATACAAACAAGGTCATATTAAGCATAACATAAGCTACAGGAGCAAACAGTTCTGGCCCAGATCCCATAACGTAACTCTGGCTCTAATTTTAGGTATTTGTTCCACTAGGAGGCTCAACAGTCTCCACCAGCAACATGCTTTCTGTACCTGATCAGAGCATCATTCAGCTTCTTCCAACAAGGCAATTACTTTAGGGATATAATTTCTACCAGTACACATAGGTTTAAATATATAATTTTTAAAACCTTTAAAAACCTTTTAATTGATGAATATACTATCAATAAACCTCTGTGCAGCACTTCTCTATTCAGGTTTGACTATTTTAAGTTATTGCTGTTCGTATGTTGCCCTCTGAAACATTCTTTGTTTAAAATACACCTAAGTTCTCTCTACATCTAAGTTACATATATTTTTAGAGGTAAAAATTTGTAGCATCTCTTTAATAAAACTTGCTAACAGTCTCAGTAACAGGCTAGTTGTTTTGTTTTTTTAAGAGGGCCTCTTATCAATTGAGAAGAGACTGAGGAGGAGAGGCTTAAATTGTATACATTTAAAAATGCTCAAGGATTAGATACTGGCATGCGCATCTGTGTTCATGTGGGCATGTGCATGCCTGCATGCGTGTGGTGACAGCACGTATGGTGAAATTCATCGAGGGTCTAGGTCTTTCAAAAAGAATTAGTCGTGATTCTGAATACTCCCGAACTAAGAACACTGCATTACAGTTTATTACCTCACTGATGACCCTTCAAATGCAGTAAAGAATCCAGTAAATCAGAATAATTGATAATTCAGGGTCATTTCAAGTTCAGCTTCACATTATACAATAATGTGAAAAAGTATATTGAGGTAAACATTTACCTTCATACAGAATGATGTATTTCAGTACTTTGGAAGCACCCATTCATAATCAACAGCAGAAATACAACGTAACCGGAGACTGGAATTTGGGACTGGCATTTTAGTGTAATTATAAATAATTCCCACATTTACTAAAACTGAACCTAATTGCTTACACTGTAAAATTTAGATTGGGGATGATATGCATTAAAAATAATTTATGTTCCAGAAATTTTACTAATTCAGACTGACACAGCACCCAGGTAATTCATATCTGTTAGGTTTCTTAAATGAAATATTCAAATTAATAGCATTTCCTTTATTAATATCAAATGAGAAAATAGCTAATAGTTTACCAAAAGCTGTATTCTATCCCTTGTAATATAAATGTAGCTGTAATTGTCCAAGTAGGTTTTTCTATTATGAATAAAGCCATTATATATCCAGTAACTGAAAAAAATGCCTCCGTAGATCAATTACTTGCATAGTTCAGAATGCGTTTTCCCTGTGAGATAAAATTAACTCTTAAAATAGTCACAATTAAAATTTTTCAAAAAGTGTGGCTCAGCTAATCAATGGGTCAGAGAAAAGCCTCTCTACTGTATCTTTGTATCTTAAATTCCAGGGAAAATGAAACTGGTGTTTTAAAGCTGAAGTGAATATTCAGCATGGGAAAACATACTTTCTCATTTTCAGCCTCAAATCAGAATGTTTAAAAATCACCTAATCAGGAAAGATCTGGCTGGCAGTCATTTGTGTATAATAATTGCTCCTCTCTTAACCAGAGAAAAGGGTCATTGAGAGCACTGCCACCCCAAACCATTTCACAAGCACAAAAAAGTGAATGTAATTTGTGGGGTCACATGTACTTGCCTCAAAATATTTAATATTTAAAAGTACTTAGTTGAATAAACCAAAACTTGTTCACTCTGTTCTAAAAAAGGCAACAAAATAAGGGAAATGGAGATTTTAGAAATCCCATCATTTCTTTAGTGGAGTATTTCCTCTTTCCTCCCCGACCTGAGCCTGGACTCCAGTGACTGCAAACACAAGAATCTCCGACAATACACCAAGCAAGGCACAGCCATTGCGAGCTTGCTGGCAATTTCCTCATTTATTAAAACAATGAAAAATGGTTCTTCTTGGATACTTAGGTAGGTACACACTTAAGAACATAATTTCAAAATATCATTTCTTCTCGTTTTGCTTTTCCCCTACAATATGTGACTCCCAACTACCCCTGGACTGAACACCTTATGTAACTTCTCTTGCATCCTTGTACTACACTTTGTCCTCTTAAAGTATCTCTCTTGAGCTAATTATACACACTATTTAGTTCATTTAATTTTAAGTAATATTTTTTAGAGAAGAGAGCTTCTTTTGTACATTCAAGGTTCACAGGGTACATGGGATAGATTCACTAGTCATTGAGTCCCCAGAAATACCTGCAGAATTTTGCAAGTATGTAAAAAAACATGCAAAGGGTGGTAATATTAAGGTATCAACAACTTTCATCAGATTTTTAGGAGTCTATGTTCTCAAA
Organism: Vicugna pacos; assembly: GCF_048564905.1. Classification (NCBI taxonomy): domain Eukaryota; kingdom Metazoa; phylum Chordata; class Mammalia; order Artiodactyla; family Camelidae; genus Vicugna; species Vicugna pacos. The sequence goes on along the minus strand of NC_132992.1, from coordinate 40,404,961 downwards.
GTTAGTACTAAATGAATTACGGTATTAAAGTGTTATGCAAATTACAATGCTTATTTATACTAGAGTGCCTGCCAAAGCTGAGTAGTGTCACAGTGAGGCCAAGCAGCACAGGTCCCCTTGCTCACTTGGCAGCAGCACATGCTGCAAGCTCAGGGTGAGCAAATTATCCAGGACCTCCCTCAGGGATCCCTCCATTGTCCAAGGTAGAACTTCAGGATCTGAGCTGAGCTGGACCTGACCTTGTCTTTTGTGTAACTGGGATAAAGTCCCCTAAGGCTCTTTCTTGGTAGATTTAGCTTCATGAGTGCAGGGTTTGGCTGCTGGAACATAAACTGACTCTCAGTTCCCAAAAGCCACCTTGGCTGGGCATCTTTGTGCAGCACACAAACTGCACAATTGGTTTTGGTCTCAGAATGTTTGAAGAATGAGACAAAACTTCAGTTAATGCCAATTTTCATGTCCTATCACTCTTGAGGGAAAGCAGAGATCACTGCAAACTTACACAGCTTCACTCATTTCTAAATCAGTCTCACTTGAGAGTCTTAACCTGCGTCTACCAACTTTGGTAAAATGTGAAGTCTATACTGATGAAACTGGTTTCATTTTCTTTCTTTTTATGTTAAGAATTAACTAGATTTAATTTAGTTGCACACATCTAATTTATGATAAAAGCAACACCACTGGTAGAGGGGGAAGATAATGCCAGCTCAATAAATGGTGCTAGACTATTTAGATACCCTTATGGACCCTAACCTCATGCCATACACAAAAATTAACTCCAGAAAGACTGAGGATCTAAAAGGGTTTTTTTTTGTTGTTTTTTTGTTTTGTTTTGTTTACAAGAAAATACGTCAAAATCTTCATGATGCTGGAATAGGGAGAGACTTCTGAAATAGAATATTTCTAAGTAGGAAAAATATAAATTGCACTAAATTAAAGTGAAGAATGTCTGTTCATGTATGGACACATTTAAAAGAGTGAAAAGAACATATTCAGAGGGACAGGTGGCATCTGCCCCTAGCAAAGAGATTGTATCTGAAATATATAAAGAACTCCTACAAATTAATTTAAGGCAGATAATCCAAAAGAAAAAAAAACTGGGCAAAACACAGAAGCTGATACTAAATAGCCACTGAACATATGAAAATGTGATCAACTCACTGGTCATCAGGAAATTACAAGTTAAAACCTTGATATATCACATATCCACCAGAATAGCTAAAAATATAAGACAGAAAACAAGAGTCAGCAAAGATACAGAGCTACTGGAATTCTCATACTGCTCATGGATATAGAACTCAGTATCATCACTTTGAAAAATTAAAATATCCACAAAAGATATGCATATACATACCCTATGAACAAGTAGGCATCTAGATATACACCCAGCAGAATTGAGCACACACGTTAACACACATACATGTACAAGAGCATCCATATCTACACAATTAGTAATAATTCAGATGCTCTGATACTGAAAGGAATAAACTGTGGTACATTTTCAAAATGAAACACTATACAGCAATCAGAATGAACAAGCTACAGTGATGTATAAGCCTACTTTAAACTTGACAAACAATGTTGAGCAAAAGAAGTCAAACAAAGGAATACACACTATATGGTTCCATTTATATGAAGTTCAAGCACAGAAAAAACTTATCTACAGTGTTAGGGGACATAATTACTCTTGCAGTGGAAAGGAAAATGACTTGAAAGGGACATGAGCATGTCTTCCAGGTGCCTGTAATGTTTTATTTCTTGATTAAGGTGTTGGTTTATACATAGGCATTACTGTTTTTATGTCACACTGGAAGAAAAGTAGTTAATGTAAGTTTTGGGACATTAAACAGGTGACAGCAGAGTTCCAGATGACCATCAAAGTAACATTTAAAAGATTCCTCAGCAGTGAATCAAGCAAAGGCTAAGACAAAGAGCTGAAGAGCTAAGCTTAGAGGAGCTGCTGGGGAGATTTCCATGGTCACGAACAGCCCTGTGGAAGGTGACTGAGCATTTTGCCTTCCGTGAGCACTTGCAGCAGTGGAGAGAATTCCTGATCTTATAAACTGCTTATTTTAAAGAATGCCAGACTATGGGCATGGGTTCACAATGAAAAAAAAAAAGTAAAATAATTAAATCACAGAAATTTAGATTACGTTTAGTTCAACTCTCCTATTTCCCATATGAGGAAACTGAGGCTCAGTGAGGCTTAGTCACATGCACAGGTTACAGCTTTGATTAATGCCAAGTTTTTTGAAACTGAATTGTCTTAGCTCAATTATGACTCAGGTGTTGTTACATCAGGCAAGCCTGAACACTGAAGAAGAGGGAAAATAAACTAAGAGTTAAATATAGTCATGACAACTAAGATCTAAGAATCGGCCAAGCAGTACTTTCGAGCCAGCCTAATCAATCCTCCGTGCAGTTTATGCAGAGTTTAGCAATGGCAGAAAGAGGGCAGGTTGTCAAAGACAGGTCTAGAAGTTCTCAAAAGATGACACCAAGATTCCCATGGGAAATCTTTCCATCCTAATACAACATATTGGCATAAGGATGTAAGAAAGCTTCCTAAACCTAACCAGATTAGACTAGAAGAGGAAAGGGAGAGTTTCCCTGCCACTTGAAACTCAGAACCATGGCACTGCCTGTGGTATGCTACTGATTTAATATGAAGGTTCACACTTTATGTACACTAGATTCACAAAATTAGGCTGGAATCACCTTAACAGAAGAGAGAATGGCCATGCCTTAGTGTAAAGCTTTATTTGCTTTAAGCCTCAATATCACACCAGCCTCTTGACCTTATGCTGTTATTCATCTGGACAAGATACCTTTTCACCAAGAATACCACGAAGCACAGGACTTATTGCCATAATGAAGCTCTTTCAGGTCTCTGTTTTCTCTGCAGAGGATAGGAGAAAGGCATTCATCTCACCAGGCAGCTTATTAGGATTAGCACTGAATAAGACACCAGGAATGTCAGGCCTATCAGTTACTAAACATGCATCATACAAACTTTGTCTTTGCGAGAACCTCTGCTCTGCATTTGTCATCCACCTGAATAATTAACAAGTACATGCTGCCTGCCAGCAGCTTAGGGAATTAATTTCCCCAGATTAAATGCAGATCACGTCCACAAAAAACTCAAGACCACACACACACACACACCACACTTCTACCTTTCAACCACTCAAAGGTAGGGAACACACTGCACAGCCTCCAACTGTAAAGGAATTCAAAACTCAATGATTGTCAGACTAGTAATATTTTAAATGTCATTTTGATGGTCATCTGGAACTCTGCTGTCACTTGTTTAATGTTCCAACACTTACATTAACTACTTTTCTGCCAGCTTGAAATAAAATAGTTCTACAATTCTGTATGTCCACTATTTTTTAAAATCTGTGTGAGTAACGGCATATTCTCAGAACTATAGCCATTAAAAACTTTCAGAAAACCATCTATCACATGACAAAAAAAACCAAGATACATACGTCGTAACATGGTAACAAACAAAATTTAAAGCAAAAATCAGATTTAGAGGCTTCTGAATAGCTAATAGTGATTGCAATGAATTTGTGCATTCCCAGTTTCATTTGAAGCTGGTAATTATATCCGTTAATCTTCCTTCATCATGCAATTAAGCTAGATAAAATGTGCGGCCATTAATACAGCGGGAAGATCAGGGATTTTAAGTTGAAACTCTTCACTGTTGAAATATTGATTCACCATATATAAAACAGAAAAAAATGTGAAGATCATAATGTGAAGAGCTTGAAAATTGAATGCATTCTTTTAAACATATACTTTCTAGTAATTATGCATTGTCCATATAAATGATGGTATGAGGGTCGAGAACAGGGTTTAAACTTAGTTGTATCAAAAATGAAAAACACGTGGATTTTTTTTTCCCCTCAAAAGTGTGATTTTAATGGAGGCTGACTTGCTTTATAAGCTACGGGGTGTCTGTTAAACGGTACTGCTCATCCCCACGTTAGATCCTTTTTAAACTGGTAACCACCCTTTCAACCACCCTAAATTGTGGAGATGCCCACAGCTGTTAAACGGGGGTGAGGGACTTAGTAACTTCATACATCAATGAAACTCATCACATCAACTTTAAATATAAACGCACTCCTTATTTTGGTCTGTGAGTACATCAGAGATTTACTAAAACATACTCATTGCCAGGAAAACTGACCCGTCTTGGTATCCTAAGTTTTCATTCAAGTGACAGTTTAAACTTCCACAAATCTATTCAATGAGATTCTCTTACCTCTTTGCTTGACGAGTATATCTGGGGGCACAGTGGTTCAAAAATACCTGCATAGAATTACACCATTCCCTCATTCAATGTAAGCATCAACCATACTGCCCTGCTTTCCTCTAAACTTACCCTGGGAGAAGTTTTCCTGATGATTCTTCATTATCAGAAATTTATCATTTCTACCTTAAAACACTTAACCAAGTATGAGTGAATTTTCAATTTATCATCTGGATACACAAAAATCCATTTAGAATTTTGCACTGCAGTGAGGTGAAGTACTTATTACCTTCTAGAATTAATGTGATGATTTGCACAGAAGCCATTAGCTTTTTTTGTTCCCTAATTACTAATAGTTACATTATCAGAAAACAAGCATTCTTTATCAAATTAACACAATATACTAAGTGTGGCTTAATTTATTCTGGGAGAAATGTTGGGTTGAACTCCCTAAGATATATTAATATATGCTTTATATATTTAAAGAATTTCATATGTATCTTTATGTTAAGGGATTATATAGAATAACCATTTTATCTAGGTTCCCATGCCATGCTTAATGTTTTTGCCACTCTTATTGAAATGGAAATTGAAAATACTTGGCTTTGTCCCTAAGGTGGACCTAGCCCTAACTGTAGTATGACTATTGTGAGACGACTCAGATTGAGGCCCTGGCCCCAACCCTTGGGCTCTACTTTCAGGTAATGCTAGGATCTTGTGCAATGCATGGGAGATTGGCAAATTAAGAGAAGTGACAAATCTCCTCTGTAACTTCTTAGAATAACCCCAGATGAACATCTACACCCGCTAAGTCATACTAATAGGAAAGGTTATATGGTAGAGGAGGAGGAGAGGCCGGAAGGTTATATTTCATTTAAAAGGGATGGAACAAAATGATAAGAAATCTTCCAAGGTCAAGTATTGGAATTCATTTTAGCCCAGAGTAAGGGATACTTGGTACAAAGTGGCAAAAGGATTTATAAATCTACATTTCAGATTTTAAGGGATTATGCTTGCCAACATTTATTTGCCTTTGTTCTTTATCTTACATTACTGATCTGTTCATTTCTGCCACTTCTTTCTTTATGACTGAAATCCTCACTCAGGAAAAGCCTGACTCAATAGCAAAGATCCTAAGTATACTGTTAACTTTTTTGAAACAATGGGTCCCCCTAGGAATTCCAAAACCCTGATCATAAGAACCCATCCCAGGATGAGAACAGTGGAGTAACATCAGTCATCAGGAACGAACAACCGTGCGTGTACCGGTCCTAGCGAGGCTAATCACAGACCCTGTTACCCTAGCTGTGCTTGTGAGGTGCTCTAGTCCCAGCAAGCTCCAGCGGCCTAGAAACCTCCACACGCTACAGATAACAGAAGCCTCTTCTTCGTAGCAGTGAGGCTAGCTGCTGTCATTCAGACACCCAGAGAAACAAGATGACTGCGTTGTAACTGGAGAAAATAGGCAGACAGAGCCCTAAACAAACCAATGTAGGAATTATAAATTTGACAGACAAAAGGAAGGTAGCTAGGCCAAAAACACAAAAGCTAGCAAAAAATCCATTAGACAGACAAACATGAATTCTAATGACTAATGAAAGCAAAGCAGGGAGGGAAACAAAACTAGGTATGTAGACCACATGCAAAGGCAGAGGATCTCACATGCAACAGGACACCAGTTACAACAGAAAGCAAAGAAATGTTTCAAAGTTAGAAAATAAAAAGAAAACTAAATTGAACCAGTTGAGTGGAGTCAAAAGACAAATAAGCCAAAAATGAAAAATTTTAATTAGGTAATATGTTCATTATAAAACATTAGGATTTTTTCAAATCAATCTGGAAGAAATAACTTCCAATATCAGGAATCTCACAAGAAAGTAAATAAGACAGTAACAGGTGAAAAAATTAAGAAGGATCATTACAATTATTGTCTGATATCAAGAAATGAAAGAAGACAGTTTTAGAAGGATATACTGAACAATTGGGGAATAGCACCTAAATAATGAAACCCTACAGAAATAGTAAGTTACGGAGTCAGAAAAGGAAAAGGTTGCATAATGCAATGGAAATTTTACAACTGAAATTGAAAATACTTGGCTTTGTCCCTAGTATGTGCCTGATCTGACTGCAGTATGACCATTCTGAGAAAATTCAAATTGAGGCCCGGGACTTGCCTGTGGATCAGAAGTTCAAAATAGTATCCAAAGGCCTAGAAATCCAAAACATGTTTTGTTTTGTTTTGTTTTCACCCCCTGTAACACTACTATCCAAACAAACCTTACACAAAATTTTTAAAACTTTTCAAGTTTTAAGTTAGAAGGATGTAAAGAAAATGACTACTAAATAAAAACACAGCACGTGTGTATTTTATCATATATATACACACAAAAATATTTCTTTGCAATTGCTTAATCAAGACGTCCTTTAATACACAAAGCCAATTAAATAAAGCCTCCAATGACCATTAAGTTGAAGAAAAATATATATATATTTTTTAACAAATAATGACATGCCCAATCTTGTGTGAGGATCTACAGCCTTGGAGTGTCACAGAAGAGAAAGTGTAATAACCTCGTACTGGGAATGTAGGGAAAGCATGTTTATAAAATATGCCAAGAGACAATATGCTTTCTACTCCTGGGAGACTGTTGTTAAATCTTTTTTATGAGTGCATTATGAGGTGAATAATTAACACTTCCAACAGGAAGTTGACTACCATCATAATATTTAGTCAATGAATTGTTACAGCTGAGTTTTAACTCATATGAAACTAACTATAATACTTTCAATCGTAATAATACTTCAACATAAATCTAAAATTAAAGATAATGAATTCAGTTCAGAATGTCTGTTTACGTACTAGTGTTGGTTGTTGTATCTTACTATATTAAAAATGAAACAATATCAACATAAAATGTCTTTTCACAAGAAAAACTGCACACTTAATATTTTAATAGTTCAATTTCTGTGGCATAAATCTGCTGGGAAAAAGGGACTCGGTTTGCATTAGAGATCCACAAACCTTTTGGTTTAATCACACGACTAACCCACTGGGGCCACTATGGATGAATCATTCCATAGGGAAGAAGCGTAGAGTCTCCCATGTAAACGGGAGAAATCAAGCGTTCCAGTGAGTTTCATAAGAATGACCAATGAATCCTTACCTTTCGGAGGAGACTGTCATACCACTGGGGGTGAGGAGGCTTCACAGCTTAATTAGCTGATTGTGAATTACCCCTTTCCATCCTCCTCCTAACCTCTTCTAGGGCAATACATTCCAGATAATTCATGTCCACCCTATCAGGTCAAGTGGACTATAAACAAACAAGGAAATAATTTTAGTAACTGGAGCACTCCTGTCTATTGAGGATTTGTCCTGGTTTCAAATAATGTTTTCTCACCCTCCTTCCTCATTATGAGAAGAACTAGAATATGAGAATTGTCCTGGAATAGACAAATCTTGTAGGACTTGGTACCAAAGAAGCAGGTAAAGGATAAGGCAGCACAAGTTAAGTTTCACATACGTATGCTTTGCACTTTTCACCTGCTAAGAAAGTTGCAGAAGAACGAAGTCCAAAACCACAAGCCCCTTCTGGATGAAGGCAACCTTTAGTTTCACTGCTACTGAAACTTCCTATTGAGTGTCAAGAATTTCTCATCTCTTATGTCAAAGGCATCACTATCAAGACGACTGTTTTGCTTTTTTGTCATGGTGCTGATAGGGATTTTCCCAAAGAACCAACATACACTCCCCAGTACTGTTCACTAGATGCTACCTCATCTTAGGGCAGCATTTTCCACTGGTACTTTATACCCTTCTTCACTTTCACCATCAAATTCACGGCCACAAGCCTGGCTATTCCCTCTGTACACTCAAAGTAACCTCAAGGGCCTCCCCTCGTTCCTGCCCCTTTCCCTTCTTGCATATTCCGAGGCTCACACACAAGTTCTCAAGACTTCCTTGCCAAGAGACTCAGAGTAGGGAGTGTCAAGGAATGTTCTATTACTACTTTCTTATAGGTCCTTCCACCTCTAACACCATTTTGAGAGGAAAACCCTTTCAGGATTCCAAACCACTAACTTCCTAACTCAAAATATATAACCCACTCCTAAAACTAAGGTCTTCTTGTATTAAATTTAATTAACTACTATTGAATTGTTGGCAGAAAATTGCACACTTACTCCAAAGTCTTCCTGTGAACTGACCACAGGGAAATTCTGATTAAACTAGGAAATTTCCATGACTGGTCCCCCAATCTGTACTTAATACAGATCCAAGCATAATTAGTGACAATTCCGAGATGATTTCAGCTATGTACATTATGAATTCTTTTCACTAAAGATTATTACTGATAGTATTTAATCAAAACGGGTGGTAGAATTGAGAGCCTTAGAACTAGTTAAGGTCAATTCAACACAAGTACTAAAATCTAACGTCTGGAAATAGAACTTTTTTGGGTTTGTTTTTGGTGATATGACTACATCACCTCAAGGGAATCACAGTATTAATCCCAGTTCTTAAGACTTAATGGTCTTCTAGGGGAGTATGGATTTCCTGCTCAAGTGCTGCAGGTAGTGAGATGAGGTAGAGAGTAATTAACATCTTTACTGAGAAGCCCTGGGGTCTCTCTAGTGTCTCTTCACACTGGGGAGCCCGGTGGGATTCTGTGCTAAGGAACATGTTGTCTGTAGAGCAAAACTGGAGATCTTTCAAATCTTTGAGAGGCTCCTAAATTCCAGACACGGTTATTCTCTCTCAATGAAAGGACAACTAGTAGGTAAAAAGCACTAAGATTTTGAAGGAAAATACAGAACGGAGCGTTTCAAACTGCCATCTGCACCCACTTCTTTCTGCACTATTTCCTCTGGACATAAAAGAGAAAGAGCCATTACTCCTTCCTTTCTAAGTGGAAATAAACTTACGGCATGTCAAGACTAACAGAAAGAGAGAGAATCAGCAACTGGAGATTCCATTGTCCCCACATCTCGAGACTACCACTCTCTTATCTGGGTTGTGACTTCCTCATTTGCCAGTATAATTACTACTTTTAGTAAGGTCCATTTGGATCTTGAGTGAATGGGACACAGACCTCTAATAGCCGCATTTTATTACCTCTACCCTTATGATTGTATAAAGAATTCATCTTTTTCTCTGCTATAGGTAACTGAAGGCAAAGTTACTTTTAATATTAACAGCTACAGTTTACAGAGTATTAAATGTCATATATCGTGATAAATGTTTAAACATTTAGCCTACAACAGGGCATTCAAAATTCACATCTGTAAGGTAGGCATTATTATTTGGATTATACCAACAAGAAAGTAGGCTGAGAAAGACTTGGCAACAGCGCCAAGTCAGAAAGGCAAGAGGGGCAGAGGCGAGATTTTAAATTTGGGTCAGGCCCAGAGCTGGTATTTCTAACCACTGCGTTACACTGTCTATTCTAAGAAGTCATTTCTTAAGTAAGTGACTGCTTGTTTCAGGTCTAGTGCTAAGTTCTAGAATTTTGTTAAGTATAACTCATTCTTGTGTTTTAAATTTCACAACCCAAAATTTACAAGAGAAACATCAAATCAACAGAATGAAACACAAGTGGTGGAATATACTATAATGAAACAAGAGTACAAAAAGTAAAATGGACAGGGTCCAGAAAATTCTTTTAAACTGAATTTTCAAAGAGTCTTCAGAAAACTTAATTTTCAAAAATAAAGTCTCAACATCCTTCCAAAGTCACATTTTTTAAAACCAACTCCAGTCTTCTGTGTTTTTCCTCTGCTATGCTCCCCTTCATTTAACTAGGCAATCCATGTCTCCATGGCACATAGATGAGGATTGTCCCATCAATAGGATTATTTCAAGGAACACAGTAAGAGCCAAGCTTTTTTAAAATTTCAGTCAAGCTTGTGTCCCAATTCTCACAGGGCCCACCCCGATTCTCGTGAGCCATCCACAAGCCAGTCAGTCAACACTATTCACTGAGTACCAACTGTATTTATAACACAATTCTGCTTTCCATGGATGCTTTAACAGTGCTTATTTCTCACTGGCTTGACTACTCACTGGGGACAATTGATCTTTTAATAAATTTTTAAAGAGAAATCATTGCAAGTTCGGCCTTCCTGGAAAAAGTCCTATAAATCAGCCTAAGGTAACAATCTAAGCATGCCCCCTAGAGCATTCCATTTTGCTAGCACCAAAATAACCCAAAGTACACGAGTGTGCCCCAAAGACTGCCTTACAAAGTGGTTCAATACAAATTGATTCATGGACACCCAGAGCTGTGAAGAGATGGTTCTCCTTGGCCACGAGACTAGGTAAGTGCTGTCAGTCACGGTGAATTAAAGGGGGAGAGTGAGGCGGGTTGCATCAGATGTTCAGTTAACTCTGGACAGCAGCAATTCTCAATCCAGTTTAAACTACAGCTGCAAAAGGGTTAAACCAGAGCATCTGAAGGTTGGGGGAAATCATCTTCAGCAGATAGAAGCCATGCAAATAGGCTACAGGCTGGGGGAAAAAACCTAGTGATGGTTCCCCCTCACTTGGTGAAGTAGGAGAGGTCTCTACACAGAACAACCTCTGCAGCATGCGGGAACCAGTCCACAGCGCAAGGTGGCACGTTTAAGTCAGAGCTGGAACAGGCCTCCTGTTTGGCAGCTGATGGGCTCACACACACTTTCATGCTGGAGAATAAACTGAAAAAAAGCTGTCTTCTTTTTCTCTCTCAAACTGGATAGATATTTCAATTCTATAGTTCACTGCATTGTATAGTTAGTGTTTTTATTTTTAAAGTTCTAAAATGAAATATTTGTAAATGATGTGACTGACAAGGGCTTAATTTCCAGAATATACAAATAGCTCCTACAACTCAGTAACAAAAATACAAACAACCCAATCCAAAAACAGGCAGCAATTCTCCAATGAAGACATACAAACAGCCAACAGGCATATGAAAAAATGCTCAGTATCACTAATTATTAGAGAAATGCAAATCAAAACTACAATGAGGTATCACCTCACCAGTCAGATTGGCCATCATTCAAAAGTCCATGAACAATAAACACTGGAGAGGCTGTGGAGAAAAGGGAACCTTCCTATACTGTTGGTGGGAATGTGGTTTGGTGCAGCCATTATGGAAAACAGTGCGGAGATTCCTTATGAACTAAAAATAGACTTACTATATGATCCAGAAATCCCACTCCTGGGCATATATCCAGAGGGAACTATTATCCAAAAAGATACATGCACCCCAATGTTCATAGCAAAACTATATACAATAGCCAAAACATGGAAGCTATCTAAATGTCCATCAACAGATGACTGGATAAAGATGTTGTGGTATATTTATACAATGGAATACTACTCAGCCATAATAAAGAATAAAAATAATGCCATTTGCAGCAACATGGATGGACCTGGAGATCGTCACTCTATGTGAAGCCAGAAAGAGAAAGAAAAATACCATAGGATATCACTTATATGTCGAATCTAAAAAAAGACACAAATGTACTTACTTACAAAAACAGAAACAGACTCAGACATAGAAAAGAAACTTACAGTTACTGGGGGGAAGGGAGGCGGGTGGAGGGATAAATTGGGAGTCGGGGATTTATAGATACTAACTACTATATATAAACAACAAGGTCCTACTGTACAGCACAGGGAACTATATTCAATATAGAAGCTTTGTTTAACCCAGTGCTTACCAAACCAGCACCTATTTTTCAAGTAACATCCATTAACACCTATGAAGAACACTTTAAGAAACTGAATTCAGAGAGTCAAAGCAGGTAAAAAAGGGTAACACTTCCTTTGTTAATCAGTTCTTAACAAAGAACCAGGGTAAAGTGTAACCAGAGAAAGTAAGCTTTCAAAGGAGGCAACAGCCTCCTGGGGGCTCCCTCCCCATCATTTCTTCTTTCCGATCCTCTGAGGCACTCACACCTCAGGCAACAACCCTGCATGGCTTCCTCCAGTGCACGTTAGAATGTCACCAGGCTTTGCCCAATTTTGCCTCAAAGTGCTTGTTCACGACGCTCTCCCATCTCACATGTTCACCCCACTCTCCAAAGCCCGGGGTGGGCGCGGGTTCATCTTCTCCTATGAAGACTTTCCCCAGCTTTCACCCTTCTCTCAGCAGCACCGTTCCGACTGGGGGCAAAGCTCACTGTAACCCTTAATTACGTGTCATTCCCCTATCTGCTACTACTTGTCAACTAGATGTGATTGTCAATGTGTCTTTTATTCATCAAAGAAATCATCAGATTGAATTACGTGCCCAGTTAAATGACAGTAATCCCACACCTTGTCTCCCCAGCAACATTATATATAACTTTCTGGTGAATGAGAAACATGGTTTTTGAGTTTTTATAAAGCTTACTGCCCAACAGTGCTGTACACACAGGAAGAATTCGGTGCAAGAAAAAGCACAATTACCAGGATTCAGAGTAGTTAGCCTTGAAAACATATGTATACATGAGGTATACGTGAGAGGTCTGCTTTGGACGGAGAAAAACATAGTAAACAAAGGAAAGCATATTTTGTATAAGAAACTCTCTCTCCCTTCAGTGAAGACCAGTACTGCCAATAACCCCACAATGGGTATGGAAGAAAGCAGTCTAAACCATCTCCAAGTACCACGTCTGAATGTACATGAACAATGACTAGCACAGCAAATGGGGTTTGACAGTCACAGGAGAGGAGATATTAAAACAGCAGTTACACATTTACATTTAGGAATGCAAATTCCGGGGGTCTCATGCAATCTGTTAGAAACATGAGTTGAAGCAATTCCCAGTTATTTTCTGATGTGAAATTTGATTCTGTAAAATAAATCCTTACTCTAAATAATTTCCCCAAGTTTTACTGGTTTAAGAAACATAAATGTGACACTGAGCATTTGCATCATCAAGAAATTCTTTCTCCCTATTTCTAAGTAACTTCTACCAGGAAGGAAGCAATGCTGGGAAGTAAGTTTGCTCTCCAGGAATTTCTTGTACACTACCTTAAATAGAAATAGACTTATTACATCAAATAGGTTCCTCTAAGGCTATTTCATTCAAAGAGGAAAATTCTGGTTAAGACTAAGCATTTTGCTAAGTCTTTCTTAATCCGTATCTGATTTCTATTGTTTTTGGAAATCTGCAGGCCACAGGTTTTATTTTTTGGTAGAACACACTAGTGTGTAGTTTACCAAATGATTCTCGATTGATTACTACAACGGTTACCACAGATTGCATTGCAGGAACCTCTCCAGAGGAGGAATTCCCTCAATATTTTGGGAACCAATTCAAATGAGGTCTCCAGACTCGGAACAAAACAGGAGAAACGGTGCTTCTTACATTTCCAAGCCCAGAGCCAAATCAGAACTATGTCCATATTACTAAGGAAAAAGTGCCCAGTTAACCCTATCCTTGGGATTGTGAAGCTAATGTACATCTAATATTTCCCTGATCAGTCACAGTTGCATCATCCAGGTAACAGAAGCACCAGTATTTCCAATGAGAATTCTGACAGTGAAAATCAATGATACATTTCATATTAACTGATGCCTAAAGGGGCAAAAATCTTACTGCAATGTTTTGAGCAAAGCAACACTAACTCACTTTAAAACACTATTTAAGGTACTAGAAACTGTAATTAAATCAGGTCTTGAAAGTGCTAAGCAGAAGAAAAGTGTTAATTAGTAAATTAGTAAAAATACCATTTTCAGAGTGGAAAGCTTTTCTCTTACAGTTTTAAACGTTTACAAAAAAACAACTTCTTCGTAAGGTGCAACTTGGAATATTTATGGAAGCTTGATTTATGCTGTCTTTAAAAATCACTGCATCTTTCATCCAATGAGCTCAATGCTCTGTAGAATACATTTTCTCCCCAAAGTAGAACAATATAAAATAGAAAGTAAGGCAAGAGAAAGAGAATTTTAATACAGGGCACAGGAAAGGGCATCTCTGGAAGACAGTGGGCATCAGCTAAACGGTCAGCTGACCAGGACTCATATTTCCAAATGGTGACACAAGTGTATACACAAAGCTTGCTCCAGCATCTCCTTCATTCAACTGTCACTTTCCCAGCAAGTTTTTTTTTCTGGCCACCGCATTTAACGCTGCAAACCCCACTCCCATCTCTGGGACTCCTTAGCCCACTTTCCTGCTCATGTCATCTCTACAGCCCTTCTCCCCCTCACATGTATTCTTATAATCAGTCCATTTGCTTCTTGTCTGCTATCCCCACCTGAATGTACATACCACGAGGGCTCACACTTTTGCCCCTTGTATCCCCAGTGCCTGGCACCTAGGAGATGCTCAATAAACAGTTATTACACGAATGAATAGAAACGGGCCTCCTTACCCCAAACGTCCAAAGTCCTGGACCTCTTTCTGTGCGTGCAGTGAATTTAGAAACACTGGTAGAATAAAAATATCACACACCAAAAATAGTTCTTATAAAGTTATGGACACTTGAAAAATATTATCTGTCATATATATTCAGTTGAAAATATTTTTCTGTAAGTAACACATTGCTTTGGATTCATCAGATAAAGATGAAAGTCAAGAATTCTGCCAACAGTGTTTCTTGCTAACATTACTGTTATGCCTTTCAGCTCAGTATATTGTATACGAAGGCTATCTTGTTAAAACAACTGTTGAAGGCAAGTCGTGTCATATCAGCCACACTCTGTACCCAACGGGAACTCAAATGTTCCAAATTCAGTGTTAATGTAACCCTGCTGCTCTGCTGAGCTAAGGCAAAAATCAGTTTTTCACTGCCATTTAAGGCTTCACAAAAGTACCACGTTATCTATATGTCTTCCAGAAATGAAGGAAAGCTGAGGTGAGGATTATGCTGAATCAATTTAGAAAGGTAAACATTGTTAACAAATACTGTAAAATAACCTAGAAGATGATTCCAATCTCCATTTATCAACTAACACAAGGTCTACACTCTTCTTGATACAACTGGTAACAAGGTGTCCATGGGGAAACAAAACCCCCACCCGAGGGCTCTCTGGCTCTGCAGCACGAGGTTTCCACTTCCTAAGGCAGGATTCTCGTGCGAGGCCCTGTGCAACCCTACAGTTCTCCTTTACTCTTCTCTTGGGATGCGAAGTCTTACTTTTGTTTATCAACCTCTATTCATTACAAATTGACAACATAAGATAAAGACCCTTTTTTTTTTTTTTTGGTTTTTGAGGAGCACTGAGGGACAGGTAGCAATAGAAAGAGAAGATCAGGGTTTTTTCTCTAAATGCTATTTCAAATCTACTGAGAAATAATTATAGAAAATATTTTTAAAATTGCCTACCATATTACCAAAAACTGCACGCTTGTTTCACTGGCTGAGGATATTAAAGGCCAATCAATTCTGACTATTACAGAAACAAATACACCGAGTTGTGAGAGATCTGAAAGCTGATTTTTTTAAGTAACTCAATCTGATTCCACCGGTTATTAAAATACAAAGTTAAATCTTAATGTTAGAAGCACAGTACAGATTCGTATGGACTCTGTAAACACAGCTTATTAAAGGATTACTAAGTTATAAAGTTGTTTACTAACATTCAATAAATCATTACCTCCCTAAACAAATATTTTAGATAAGTTAAATTAACTTATGGTTGAATTTCTCCATTTTTGCCAGCTCAGTGGCAAATATTTAGCATGAAGGATGAAGTCTTCCAAGTATTTCTGTGACTAATAGAAGCTGCTATGCAATGTGTTCCAGCACCCCGCAAAGACTGGCAGATCAAAAGACCAAAGAGACCAGAGACCGTGGCAAGCTGGACTGAGGGAACCCAGCATTAGTTGTACTATGGTGATAGCAGCTTTGTGAACAAAGGTAAGAAAGAAAACACAGCAACTGCGGGACATCCCTTAGAAAGGAAGGTCATAAAGGATTTTAATGATACAATTAATTTCTAGGAAATTAAAAAGAAAATGATCTCCAAACAGAAGAATAAAAGTATTTGTTAAGTGATGCAAAATAAGCTGCTTAACATACTGCTAATAATAGAGTCAGGTTTCCTTTCAGGACACTCACACTCCTGTTCTTTAAACTTGATGAAGATACAGAAGTACCTTATCAAGATCCTGGTAACCCAGATAGTCTTTAGAAATCAAACATAATTTGTTGCATTAAGTGCATGAAATCTTAAAAGAGTCAAGTCAGAATTCCTACAAAAGTGACTGTACAAAAACTGTCAAGATTCCTGCAAAAACTGGGTTAGTGCTAGGATCATTGTGCTCCAAAAATTAACGTACCCTTATTATTTTAAAAGGTGAAAACATTTGCTTACACCATAGTTAAGAAGGGCCTATATATTGAGTAAAAAATTAAATACAACACCTCAAAGTCTAAGGAAATTATGATTAAAATGGGATTTTCCTTCTCTGTTATTTCTCTAGATGGAGGTAGGAATCAATCTGATAAGGGTGCGAATCTTGAAGTTCATAATCAACAAATGAGAAAAGCGTTATGGAAAACCTCCCTTCAATACGGTGTCTGTCAAGAACTACTAATCACAAGGCTGGTTCTGTCATTAGCAAACACATCTACATCGTTGTTCTCACCCAGTGATCTGTCTTTAAGAAACGGTATGCCATCCCTGCCCAATCACCTGCAACATGTACATGTTATGTTTGATTGGGACCTTGATTCACTGGCAACATTTACTAACAAACAGAGCTGAAGGTCAGTATTTGCTGATCACTAGTTTATGCTATCCATCCCTATCCTATAATGTCACCTTGTATTTGTTTCTTAGATAGTTAAGATATGGCTGAAACGGTGGCCATTTCTTACAATATTTATTTCATCTCTGGAACCATTTTGGGCGGCCTATTTATGCCCTAAAATGTCTGCTATCTGATGAGTTCTTTTGGTGATCTATCGATACACGTATTTTTTAAGTATCTCCTAAGCAAGTCCTACTGAAGGATGTAGGTAATCATGTAAACCACATCCAGCATACTGGACCTAGAATAGAGATTCTCACACTTCCTGGTCTACAAATCATTTTCATGAGTCAGGAAATCACATGATCCATCTATCCAACCTCATGTTCACACAGTAGCCCTCAAATACATCTTGAATTAGTCAATGCTTGCACAAATACAAATGTACATAGTTTTCTCACTTCTTGATCATCATAACAGCCTGTCAGGTGGCCTGTTTCTCATCCACTTCTTTCAAACACAGAGGCTAGAAAAATCCCACACTCCACTACTCCTCAGCTCAAATCCTTCAGTTTATTGAAACCACATAAAATGTCAAGTCCGAATTCCTCTCTTCTCCTTCAAGGTCCTGTAAAGTCTTCCCCTTATTTCTAGTAAACTTGGAACAGAAACTCTTATTTCCATCTTCTGCCGTATACAAACATGGCTTGTTCATCCTCATTCAACAAGGGTCATCTTAAGTTTCACCCTCCCCCAAAAGAGTTTCCCAGGTCCCCATAGCCACAGATGATCTTGTTCTCCTGGACTTGCCGAGAACTGAGCCAACTGGACTGTTCTTACGGCACTTAACAGTCTGCGTCTTCTAAGAAAAGCACTGGTCCTACTCCATCTCCTTACCCTGATTTAATTTCCTTTATACAACAGAGCACTACCTTTTCAAAACCATGTATGTATCTATGCACTGTATAACCTCCACAACTGAGTATAAACCCCACGCTGCAGGAACTCTGGATGCCCTGTTTATCACTGAATACCTAGGGCCTAGGACAATGCCTGGCACTTAGTACATGTTCAGTAAATATTTATTGAATCAATAAATTGTTATATGTCTTAGGTCTACTGATGGCCTGAAACTTCCTTGAGGTTGAGGAGACGAAAGTATTTCCTTGACAAATGAGTATTTGTTCCTGAATGGAGCCAAACAACTTTCAAAGTGACCGTATCCTCCCCTAACGTATTCCATTTTCCCCAAAACATTACCAAATTGTCTAGTAACTAAGATGGAATATTAAAAGCCAGAAATAATGTCACCATCATTTAAAATATCCTTGTCTAGTGCATTCTATTTTCTGTTGGGGTGTAACATAAAAGTCTTTTTAAATTGTAGAAATTACTAGGAAAATTAAAAATTAAAATACATGTTTTCACTATATTTTTTATAGTTTTTTTATAACTAAAATACGAATTACAACATGGATCACAAGTAAGTCTACATAAAAGAATACTGTGTCCCAAGGTTCTTATCCTGTAAAAGCAGACTGGATGTTGAACCCACTACCTACCATTTCAAGAAAACTGAAGGCCTCGAAGCACTGGCTCTGTACATACTGTGGGCACGTTTCCAGACAGCAGCCCGGCCAATTCTACCCTGACCCACGGGATCCCCTACTGTCCCAGCTCTCAACAAGGATCCAGGTCAGATTATGTTCTAGCTTTGTGGTGCAGGTTACCTAACACATGTTCACTTGGAATCTGATCCAAATGAAA
Organism: Vicugna pacos; assembly: GCF_048564905.1. Taxonomy (NCBI): domain Eukaryota; kingdom Metazoa; phylum Chordata; class Mammalia; order Artiodactyla; family Camelidae; genus Vicugna; species Vicugna pacos. The sequence goes on along the minus strand of NC_132992.1, from coordinate 40,386,261 downwards.
TCCTGAGTCCCCTGGGGAAAAAGACAAGTGCAGTAACCCATACTGCTCTTTACACACTCCGTATTTTCCTACTGTAAGGAAATTTCATGTGTTATATTAGGTTTGCAATTTATTATGCATTTTGCATGCACATTATGGGTTTGTCTAAATTTCCTAATACGGTGATTTCTAACATTACTTTGAATAATAATTATCTAATCAAGAATACTTCCTAAATGAAATTTTAAATCTTTTTTTTTTTGGAGGGGAGGGTTCCCATCAATTAGTCCAGAACATTGCAATTAAACAGAGGATACTAATATTTTCCCCCTATTTGAAAGGAAAATTAAATCACACCTTTTAAAAGATACCAATATATAGGATCTCTTCCTCAGAAATGTGAATGGAAGCATGTGGTTTACAGTTCTACTGAGCACACAGCAACTTCACAGTGTACTTCTTATTCAAATTTTCAGAATAAATTTTTAACAAATTTCTGGCTGTTATTATATTGACTAGGCTGCATGGGATTAACACTTAAGTGACACAAAATTAAGACTCCAACACTCTTCATATAAATTTTGTCACTTTTGTGGTTCATAAATGCATGACATCAAGTAACAATGGCATTAATCCATGTAATTAAGGAAATTTAAAATTAATTATACATTTAAAACATCATAAAAGGCCTATCCTTTAACTATTGCTCTAGAATGAGGATAAGGAGACAGATTTGCATTACTGTTATTAGCTGTTTTAGTAATTTTAATTATTGCACTTAGCTTTCTGAACATTTCTGTATCTCAACATGATTAAAAGACAACTAAAAAATTTGAACTTTATGAAAACTTTTTGAATTGCCTATTTAGCTACTGAATTGGGTTTCTCCTAGACTCATGAACAACCTCAATCAGTTTATCTGTATCTTTTATGACCATATTCAGTGTTGACCTAGAATTGTTTGAGAGCAGAAAGCTGTCCTTTTCTGTTCAGTCTCATCTATGTCTTTTTTTTTTTCAAGTTCTGTGCATATTCTTTGATGGAAGCTCAAAAATGATGATGACAATGGTGTTGTTCCAAACAATGATACACCATTAATTTCCCATGAGGTTCAATGGTTGGATCAGAATCATTTAACAAACAGCAAATAGATCACACAACAACCTTATGGGTAGATGTCTCATGGGGGCAATACGCACCCATTAGGTGATAGGGACCAAACCTAGGAAAGAGGATAGATGCTGAAATTACTTCTTCTCAGCATACACTGGACCAAAAATTCACTTTCAGTATGCTGCAACTGTCTAAATGCCATATTAGAAAAAGACTGCTGAATCTAGATAAAAAGTAAGCACTCACATTTTGAAGTATATAACAAAGTTATTATAAGCATGCTTTAATGTATTTATATCAGCATAGCACAAAGTCTCTCTTGAACATTCTTTGTACTTTATCATCTTAAGTGTCTTTGCATTCCCACTGTGCTTAACAGTCACCATTTAACTCATTGGATAGTTATAACTAGTCCAGCACTGCATGAATACAGGACCAGGTATAGAACAAAGAATGCAACTTCAGATTCCCAACCAGCAGGCTGATGCTTTGACCCCCATGCCATGTGCTCTGATCATGAGTGATGGAGTTGTTCCGACTGCAAGCTACTTTCAAATAATGATCCACAAAGTTAATCAAAAGAGCTTCCCTGTTCAATATTTACCTGTTACTCATTGACAGCCACTGTCTGCACTGCCATCTAGAATGTATAGAATGGGATCAGGAATCCTGAGCTCAAACAGAACCTGAGTGCCTCGCTGAAGTACCAGGCACAATGAAAGCCGAACTAAGCTGCTCTTCAAACCACCCCTGACAGTAAAGATGTCTGCGTGAGTTCCATAGCAGCAACGCATTGCTCCTTTCTGGATTTGGAGGCCAAATTAGTTGCTGATAAGTGGAATGAGAGGAAGAACAATCACATAAGGAAAAAAAAAGATATTAGGTATCAAAATATAAACATGGAGGAGAAAATAGTAATTTCCTGTACTTGGGCAAAAAAATAATATTTCCTTCTTGATGTGATCTCCTTGCTTTTATGTACTAGGAAAGTCATATCTATCCTGAAAATTATTTTTCTCATTTTAATACACATTCAACATTTTAAGCTAAAAAAATAATAAAACATTGATTTTTTTTGTGTTAGGTATTTATATGCTGTTTGTCAGTCTGTCAATCAAATGTACCAAGAATACTGACCAGACTCCATGCCCTTCCCTGAAGAGAGACAGGTAATCAGACTGATCATAATACAATTCTCCCCTTTTATTTTTTAACCATCAGCTAGAAAGCAAGGCTTAATATGAGACCTTATTATTCTTATTATACATGCAGCTTGGCAGGTTTGAACATGGCTGTTTACAGAAGGAAGTCACTTCGAATGTTAATCCCCTTTAACTTTTCCTGAACCCTTTCTTTGGAATGGCGAACATTATTTGAGCACTTAGTATGTGCCAGACACTGTTCGAAGTACTTTGCATATATTAGCACCTCTATTCCCCATGATAAACCCTATGAGAGAGATTATTGTCTTCATTACTCAGATAAGAAAAATGGGGAACAGAGAGCTGATGTAACTTCTTAAAGATCACTCAGCAAAAAATACTAGAACTAGGGTTTGGATACATCAGTCTCCACTGCAAGCCTGTGCATTTATCCACTACACTGAAGTTGCCTCTAACTGCATTTAGCACTACTGAGGGGTAAGACAATCACTGGCCTTAAGCACCTTAAGGCGGCTTGTGGAGTGAATGAATTCATATCTTTAAGAAATTTGCAAACTTACTAAGATATTACCCATACACACACAGGATCTTGTGAATTTATGTCATGCCTCACCACTCAGTTTGAGTTCATAGAAGGTATATATGACTGGGTGCCACCACACACGATTCAGAGCACATGACGCGTAAGGATTCCATCTCGGATTCAATATTGACTTCCCTGCCTTCTCTACAACTCTCCTATATCCACCCCATCAGGAAATCCTCTTGATTCTTCTCTTAGAATAGGTCAGAATCCTCATTCTTCTCACCATGTCCACTTCTATACCATCAGTATGAGCCTCCTTGCTTATAGTAACAGTCCCTAAGCTAGTCTCTCCTCTTTCCACCACCACCAAACAGACTCTGATTTATGTGGTTTTCAACATTTGCTGTTTATTGCCCTGTCTCTAATGCCCTCTAACTTGGAGGGTAAAGACTGTTCTTTGCTCATCAACATATCCTGAACAACAGTTCCTGGTTATGGAAGGTACCCAATTAATGTATGGAGTTAAGGGAGAGAATCACTGTGGGTAAAGCAAAGGCACAGAGACAGTGCATGTGTTGTACCTCACAAGAGGAAGTGGACATGTTTGACGGACAGAAGCAGAGAGCTTGTGCTGAGAAAGATCTTGCAGGAGGCGGGGAGGCTGAAAGGCAGATGAGAGCAAGACTGATGGGTTTTAAATACTAAGCTATAGGCATCACGTGGTAAGAACGAACAGTGAATTATTTACGAGCAGGAGACATGTTAGAAACACTATTTTAATTTGATAACTATAACATAGCCTAGGAAGGAAAATGTGTGCCTGCTTGTAGGTACTTTGCACACAGTAGACTCAGGTATTTAACTTTATAAAACTGAATGAGAAGGGAGATAAGACAATTAAACAGGAGACTCGAACAACCTACCCATGAAAAAAGAGCTTAGAGTAGGGATACGGAAAAAAACGAGAATTATTTTAAAATCATGCTACAAATAGGATATTCGAGACTAGAGAGAGGTAGAATAGAAGATGATTACAAGAGTGACCCTGAATGACTAGAGAAATTTAGATAAAGCAAAAGAAGTGCAAGGTAGGAGAAGAATTTGAAGAAGATGTGGAGTTCTGTTCTCGGGGAATGACTGCACTGTCCTGGAGAGCGCCCTGGACTGGGAAATCAGCAAGGTTGTACTTTACAGGCAGGCCACGCCACACTGCTACCGTGTGAAATTCTTCAAGTCACTTAACCTCTATGACATTTTTTGTCTGGGATTTTTTTTTTTTGCTTGTTTGGTTTAAGATTTTTTTCCATGTAAAATGGAGATGAAACAATTCACTGGGTTGCTCTGAGGATTAAATGGAAAGTCCATAGAAGTGCTTGCAAATTTGTTGGTCACTAGAGGTAGAGGTTGATATAAAGAGGTGGATCACAGGTAGAAACACCAAGCAGTTTGGAAATACACAACTCGGGTTTTGGAAAGAGGTAGAACTTGAGATTGAGGCTTAGGATTCATCCATTTCTACATGATAACTGCAGTGTAAGAACAGATTTCCCAATGCCCCCATGTTAGTACACAGCTGTGCAAAGGACACAATGTGTTTTAAGTAACTAATGCTCAGATATAACAAAACTTCTCACCTCTACAGGTAAGGCTTTAAGTTCCTCAGGGTCTTACTCTTTCGCAGAAATAGATTTCAGTAGACAACCCTTCAGTAGACGATGAATGTTACTCGGAGAAAAACTGTCATCTTGCTCCAAGGGGCTACATCACTCTGTTCACAGAGGATAAACTGCTGGGCTAGACTCACCAGGATTATTCTACTATAGTCACCAGATTAAATCTTATTAGATGTGTAAATTGAACAACTGGCCTACCCTCTCTGAGCCTTCATCTCCTTGAGCGTAAAAGTGAGTGTTTTACTTACTTCAAATGTGGTTATTTGGGTCAATTACCATAATGCCTAAAGACCACAGAACACACCATAGTCAGAACACATTACTTCCTTTCCTTCCGATTTCAGTTCATCAATTCCTGCATCTACACTGCTGTATGTGGAAAACCAGCAAGTACAGAAGCAGCAATGGTGAAACTGACACATAAGTTCACTGTCTAGAGTTAAAACGTTTGTCCCCAGAAGGATCAGTTTTGCCTCACAATGAAAGGCCTCACCGTCAATGAGTATTTTTCCTTTTTATGGCAGAATAAATGCAGCTGTATTGTCTTTCTCTCAGTCTCAAATTTGGAGGACACTCTGTACCACAGCAATCATTTGTCCTGCAAATTCCTCCTGAGCAGAGCTAATAAAGGTATTTGTGGTGCAAGTGAACCAAGCTTGCCACTAGATCCTTATAAAAATATCCTACATAAAATCTGCTGGCCTATAATTTTAGTTCAGTCTTACCTTCCTCAAGGCATGTCACAAGTACGATAGTATTTTTAAGAAACACCATTCTTTATTCCTACTAGCCTCATATAAATTGTTACTAGCTCTGGGCAAGCAGTGTTTAGAGAAGAGGGTAAACAATCTTGCCATCAGAAGAATTTATTGATCATCAATTTTATAAGAACTCAGGAATTCCTCCTACCCTCCACTTCCATCCCCAATGGATGTGTCTCCACACCTCTCCTTTTAAAAAACATGGTGACATGAACACCACCACTTTCACTGACATTAATTCAAGATTTAGACACCTGATGAATTTCTCCAGGGGATGAGAATCAGAGCTGCTGCTCATTTTCCCCCTTGCGAGCCATCAGGCAGTTAGGCAATCCCTGGAAAAGCATGCTGCTTCTCTGGAAGTGAGCAAAGACCGCCCTGTTACTACAGGTATTCCCCACTTTTCTAAAGTTTGCTTTACACCACTTTGCTTTCGTGAAAGACTACATTAGTGCCTGTTTTTGCTAACTGAAAGAAATTGGAAGAGGACTCTCACTTTTAGAAAAAAGGCAAAAGGGAAAATAGCCTTCAGCATTTGTTTTGCAGTGAACTGTTAGAGAGGCAGCTTGCTCCCCGAGCAGTCTGAGGGGCACCAGCAGGCCCTTCCCCAGGAGCTATGCTCAGCCTCTCTGCATCAAGCCCTCATCACTTTCAACTTTGTCTGTGAGCATCTGTCTTCATCTCAGTTTATTCTGTATATCCACAAGCAAAATGTGTCCCAACGTAACTGCTTCTTCACTTTACCTTATGAAAAGCTTCAGAGGAATGCTCTACTTTGTAACGGTGGGGAATTCTGCACTATAAATGTACTTCTTCACCAGGAGATCCAGCGGGTGTTCAAAGCACACAGAATGGGAGACTCTGTGCCCAATAGAGCCATGCCGACTCGATTTCACTCCTGAAACAGTTTCATTAGTAGAGCTGGAGAGTGGAAGTAAAGAGAAGGGTCATCAAAAAGATCAGGTACCTCTTCTGGTTTCAAGGCCAAGGGATGCAATTGGCTGTGACTGTCTCTGAGCAGCCCTGATAGGTGACAGTCAAGGAAATGAAGCTGCTATGGAAGCTTACGTTGGGTGAAATGCAAGCGATGAGAATTGCTAGTGAGAGAAACAGGCCTCTCTCTTCATTGGTACCTAGTGAGAAAAAGCAAAGAGTGAGGCCCTGTATTTGATCTACTGCATTTAGTATGCAATTAATACTAGAAAGGCAGGGAGCCTTTATAACTGAGTTGAGAGAAGGGAAGGGAAATCAGCTTTTAAATAAGATACAATGATAGTCCACTTAATCACATAAATATCAAGCACCCAGTTCTAAAGAACCCTCACACTGATATGTGAATGACAAAGGTCTCAAGTTCGCCATCAGAACATCTCCCCAGAATGCCCTCCTTACACTGAACCAAAATCCTCACAGAAACCCGACTTCTCTCTGCTCTGAGAACTAGATCAAAACATCTCAGTGCGGAACACGGTAAGCAGAATTCTCTTTTGAAGCAACCTAAGGAATGATGCAGCAGAAGTGGCCTGTGAGAGAATGAGGTTTATAAAGCAGCCAGAAAACTCCATCTAATCACTTAACAGCCGCTTCTCATACACGTGCATATTCTGTTCTAAAAAAGCCATTTCTTGAACCCATGACACCCTCCCTCTCCATTGGCTTTGTCCTGTAACTTTCTACCTTGAGTCAATGATGGACTCTCTTGATAACAATTGAGAGGACAGAGAAGGATTTTTCTGCTGAAAGTTTTATCACTAGTTCTTGCTGGAGTTCTCTTGTTTTGTTTTTTTCCTAAAAAAAGAATTTAAATTCCCCACACAAGAAAGTAATAAAGTTCAGAAAGGAGATACCAACTAGAAAAAGGAAAAAAATATGTTATTTAAGAAAGCAAACCTCTGCAGCACATAGCTTCTATATGGAAGTTGATTACGTAGTTTCCAACTTCCCTTAAACAAGTTGTTTGTGTACAAGTTCTAACACTTGGCCCCATGTATTTCCCAGCCGAGGCAGCCTGTGAATGGATTCACAAGGAAAAATCTATACATGTGGATACGTATCTATTAAAGACGATATGCATCTAAGCATACACAAATATATGAGGATGGACATCAAACTGTTAACAGCAGCTACCTATGGGTGATGCAACTGCAAATGACATTGATGCTTTTTTCTGTTTATATCTAATTTATGTTCATATGCATTTTCTAAGTGTTCCAAGATAAAATGTATTGCATCTCTATCCAAAAGGAGTGTGCCCAAGAGAAGACAATATAACTAATCTAGGAAACACCCCCCCACACCCCCGCCCCATCCACCAACCCAGAGCCACGGCGTTGGGCCGAGTGAAAAGTAATTCCAAGAATATCCCCTCAACACCAGTTGATGGCCTATCACAGTGAGTTCTGTAAGCTCCAAAGTAACACAAATCCAAGGTCATTTACTGAGCAGAGGACAGGGAATTCCCTGAATCAATAAACAAACACATGGAAATAAAAGTTCAGAGTAGGGTAAAGTTGAAACCATAATCTCTTCCTCTTCGTTGCTGGTAAGACTATTAAGGGAGATATGTTAACTATATATATATATATATCCTCATTAAACTGGATAAAAAATCCTGCTCCATTTTCTTCCACTGTAAGTTTATACATATTTTTAACACAGATCATAATACTTTAAGTGGCATTTCCATAGTATTTTAAATTTATTTTTCATTGGAAATTGAAGAATATAGTCTTCCTAAGGATAAGAAATTTGCCGGTGTATGAAATGAACAGATCCTGAATAGTCACTGAAGTTCACAATTATTCTTTATACTAGGATTCTGTACTTTGAATGCTATTACAATGAAAATTCTTGTATATTAAATAACACATGGTACTAAACAGCAAACTTAGCACACAATTCAGGATGTGTTCCTTTAGGAACTTTTAAGTAAGTTCCTCAACATTTCCATAGTCCTGATTGCTCATCTTGCTGGAGGCTGATTATTTCCATTTTGCAAACAAGAGTTCTATGAGGTGAACAGTTGTATTCTAAGATAGATGAGTAAAAAAGTACTACTCAGTGAGTTTTTATCTAAGCCAACCACCAGAGTGTTTGTGGTTTAGACCTTAGGCTCTGAAGTCGGACAGACTGAGGTCTAATGCAGGGGTCAGCAAACTTTTCCTGTAAAGAGCCATACAGTAAACATTTCAGGCGTCCATCACCGCTACTAACCTCTGTCACTGTAGCCCTAGGTGATGCACAAGTGGATGGGTATGGTAGTGTTCTAAGAAACCTGTTTACAAAAACAGGCGGGGGAGCAGGGAGTGGATGGGGCCTGTAGCCATGGCTTAGTGATGCTCATCCTAACACCATCATATCCTAGCTTCTGAACCCCGAGTGAGCTACTTCAGCTCTGTAAGCACCTGTTCTCTTCTCCGTAAAATGGTGGTAATAATCATACCTAGTGCATCCGTTTATTGTAAAGACTTTTTAAAAATGTATGTTAAGCCTTTAGCCCCCTGTGAGACATCAGTATCTCATAAAAGATTAGTAATGGTAGTTATTGGTATCATCATCATCACATTGATCCTCCACCAACTGAGACAGTTTTCACTTTTACCTCCATTTTACAGATGAGAAAACAGAAGCTTAAAGAGTTAAGTAACTGAGCCACTGTCCCACATCTAATAGATAACTGTGGGGTTAGGATCAAACTCAGATGCATTTCTGGGAGGTTTAACCAGCTCTAGCAATGATTAAACACTATTACGTGGACTTGTGGCTCTTCTTAAGTTACCCACAGTCCAAGACTAGAGCATAACTCTTTCAACTCTAATGCATAAACGAAGTCCAAAAATTCACTAAGACACACTTATAAACTCAACACCTGGAACAAGCTGTTCTCAAGGTGAGGAGAATTTATTAAAACCATAGTTTATGTGTAACTATAAGGTCGCTGTATTATTTTTAAAGCCTGGGCACAAGCACGTTAGTCTCGGCACCTCTCTGAAACCACCCGGTAGTGATTTTGAACACTGTAGTTGAACAGTGTGCCGACAAAAGGTTCATTGTAGCTCTGTGCCTTTCACCTTGACCTTTACTTTCTGTTCTCAGGTTTCTAGAGTTCTCATACACACTGCAGGTGTGTCACTAACCAATTATTTTTAAAAATCCAGGCAGCCACTGCTCTCATAATGAAAATATACACTCTGGTGAAGCCAATTAATATTGTTTCGTTTTAAATCACGCCTCCTGTGCCTGTCCATTTTTACTCTCTGGCACTCGTTTATCTTGAATTATAAGTGGCCTGTGAAGAGAAAGGCAAATATGGAGCACCTCAAGCCAGGAAAAGCAATGAATTTGTAGACAGGTCCTCCAAGATGTTTATAAACCAAAAGTAACTTCAAACTAACACACAGCAGGATTGCACATTCTTCGATACAAAGCACATTAAATAGCCATCTAAACAAAGGAGAAGCTGAGGCCGTGAGCCACTCCCACAGCAGTTTTCCTGCCTCGGGTCGAAGCTACTTTCAGAGCTGTTCTCGAACGTGCAGTCTGTGCCACACACTCCCCCACTCCTGCGCTCTCAACAGGAAGACGGTCTACAGGATGCCTTTGCTCCCCCTTCCTCTCGAACCTCACCTCCTGTCACCTTTCCCCAGCCTGACAGGGGCCATTTGTGATTTGCTACCAGAGAAATCTCCCTCGTTTAGCCCAAATCACCACTTCCAGCACCCATCCCCCAAGTCTAGTAGCTCCTCCACCATGAAGACCCCAGGGCCCACCCGACTATTAAAAATAACCCTTTCATGGCACCACGTCCATAGTTTGCACACGTCTCCCCCGAGGTGGCTCTCATATGGAGCCCCAATTACTCGTTCACATCTCAGGCTTCTGGAGGGCAGGGGTTGTTAGTCACTTCTAAGTTTGTGTAAAACAGCACCTGACTCGTGGGTGAGTTAAATATATTTAAGTGAATAAGTTAGTTCCTTTTAAAGCTAGTTTAGCCCTAAATAATATACTTTCATGCCATCCACATTACCAAAATATGCTACTTCAAGTCATTTATAGGCAGAATTATTGGTGTGATACTAAAATTAACTGGGAGAAACCACCAGAAACCATGCTGAGGTCTGAGAGGCATGACATGGAAATTAGAATTCATTTAGATGTTGAAAGGCTTGCAGCAGTTCTTGCTACAAAGTTCAATGTCTGTTTAACATGCAGATTTTATTAGAGCTCTTTATGAAGTTCACTGTCTATTTTTTTCTCAATTCTTTGTTATTTACTGATCCAAACACAACTGGCATAAATAATTCTAAAGTCTGTGAGGTGGGGGAGGGAGGCGCCAGTATAATAGAAATCAATCAAGTTAAACAACCAGCAAAAGAACTTGCTGCTGCCATGGGGGCCTCCTTGACCTCCAGCACAGGTAACCATCTATCCCCTAGCAGCCTGCTACACAAGGCACCTGTCTTGTTCTCCTTAATTGGCAGGACAGGTACAAGTGGTTAGCTCTCTGCACAACAGTTTCTTGCTTCTTCACCGATTCTCCTCCTTCTCGTTCCTCGACCCGGTTAATTCCTTCTGTTTTGAGTCCAAATCCTGAGTAGGAGAACATCCTCCTTATGAGAAAGGGAGAAAACGTCACCCCCTCGCCCTCCAGGCCCACATTAATTCCTCCAATCCCTGTCGTGGTGGCTGAAATTATTCTGTCGGAGGAGACTCCCTCTTTGGTTTCAATTCCTCACGGAGTCGCTTATTAAAATGTAAATGGCCTTGAGAAGAGTAACATTAGCAGTTAAAAACACCTGATCACAATGAGGGGGTAGAGAAAAATGCACCCCACCCCCGCCCCTAGGGGGGAAGGCCCCGGGCATGAAACACAACCCAGGTATCCAGGTGGAATGAATTTCACAGAGGAGGAAGAGGCTCAGGGTGAACACAGGCAACAAAGACAACCCTCCCAGGTTTGCCATTGTCCCCTTCTGTTTAGGTGATAGCTGTCTAGTCAATTACAAACACCTTCTCAATCCTGGATGCGTTTTGAGACTAGGAACCCGGGCTAAACCCCTTCATTTAAAAGATATATTTCAGTGCCTATCGAAATGGCATAGCATGGGCTCAGTAAGTGTTAGTAACTTAAATGTCAGTCTCCCCAGGCCCGGCCTTAAAGCTGTGTTCAAGAACAGTCATTTCAGGGATCCCTCTACAGTAGTTCCCAGCCAGATAGCTAAACTGTGACCAGTGCTGCGGTGATAAAGGCCTTTCGCAGCTGACTCTTTCCTACCAAGTTATCTTTCCTATCTTTCCTCATTCCTCTTTCCACACGGGTGATTTGATGAATTTATTGCTACAATTCTATTTCATGCCCAAAGTTTTCTTTCCTCTAAATTGCATTTTCTTTTCTTTAAAAATAAAGTTATCATAGTTATTATGGGGGAGACATCTTTTTTTCATTGAAAACAGAAAAGACAACTGCTTTAGATGGAGAGAACTCTGGCATCTCCCAATTAAATCTACCTTAGTGAACTCACCTGTAAAACCAGAGATACTATTACAAACTGTACAGAGAGGTGAAAATGGACAGAGGGGCCTGGAACCTAAAAGTTTCAGTACTTAGCAAAACGACAGCATAGACGTTAAAAAAAATCTGTAAAATATTTGTAATGTGGTTAATGTTCTTGAAAACACTTCCTATCCTTTGCCAAAAAACTATCACCATTTACAATTTGAAGTTTTAAAACTGGGTGTGTCATAATCATTTAATTTAGGAAGTTAGGGTTAACTACCATTATTTTGAAATCCAAAGTTAGACATTCTGAAACAATTAGACTTTATATTCCTGTGCATTTTAAACTCTCAGTATTATTGAAGTGATTTAATTATTTGAATTCCCACTAACATTTAAATGCAACATATAAAAGTTTTAAAATGTAAAAAAAAAATCACAATTATAAAGCCATAAAATTACAAATGAAAGAAATACTACCACTCTTAAGTGATGTGCTGGTAAACATTTAACAGCTTGGGTGGGGGCAGGAAAGCACCTGATTTACAGCATTTTCCAATTTCAAGTTACCAACATGAAATAGGGATCACAGAGTGGGAGAGACGTGCATTCAGGCAGTTCTCGCGAGCCCATCCAAGTTGGCTCCAGCACATACTAGATATGCGAGATCAGACAGTGTAGCCTTTTCATTCCTAAATCCTTTTCAGACTGACCATCTCTTTCTTTACAACCCACCATATCCTGAATGTTCAATAACGTTAACACCCACAGGTTACTATGTGTGTATGCTTACCTACCAACTGTTAGAGCTGTCAGAGTGGCTTTCAATCTTTTTTTGGATATAAAACACAGAAACACATTTTACCGCATAACCCACCCCACGTACAGCCATATGTGCAGTTTTAGGTAGACATCCACACACACGTAAAAACCAGAAGCCTCACAAAATGAAACACTCTTCCTAAGTGCAATGCACTATAGTGTTCTATTCTCTTCCATTTCACTTTTAGAAATCTGATTTTGAACCACTTAATTTGATTCATATCCCACTATTTCGGTAGGGCCCCCCAAACTGAAAAACAGTGCTCTTCTAGGCGCTAAGACCACTGAAGATAGGATTGAAAGTTGTATGCCTGGAGCCAGCCCTATGTCTGAGGCCCAGGAATGTTACAAACCTGCCCAAATTTGCATTGTCATCTTTGATAAAAGATCTCTCAAGGCAGGTAATATTCACTACATGGAATCAGGATATTCACGGCTTGACACGGAAAGCTAGAGCATCTTCTAAGACAGCCACCGCTTCACCAGGAATGGAGAATTTTTTTTTTTTTATTGCACTAAGGACATGACTGATTGAAGTTTGGCCCTTTATCCACTGTGGCCTTATGACCAACCCTGCCCTCTGCCTCAGATGACTGGGCAAATCTGTGTGCTGAGCATTTCCCTATTATTGATAATGTTCACCCCTCAAAAGTTTTGAAAAGATATATGTCTTTTTCACAAAGCATTTTTCAATCGTCTAGGGAAGGAAGGTTTATAAATGCTGCTTAATATTAACTACATAGAACATACACATTTTTCTATATATTATACATTAACACCAGCTTTCCAATAACCAGAAGCCAAATTTTTAGTTGAAGAAAATACTTACTCAGGAAAATAAAATCGGGATCCACAGCTTTTTCTCCTCAGTATGCTCATGCACCACACGCTTTTTTTTTATAAGCTCTATTAAATGTAAACTATAGTTTCAAGACAACCCAGATAAGCATCTTCTCTAAAATACACACCACCATTAATCATCTCAGTGACAGAGCTCCAGTTTAACATCTTGGGGATTTCCTCCCCTTCTTCATCATTTATTTGCCAATATTTCCTTGTTATGAATATTCCCCTAGTGACTTTGCCCGGCAGTCACAACTGTGCTGCCTACTGTGTCTACTTTGACTGTAAAAAACACCAATTCTTAAAAAAACAAGCCCTTCAGACAATACCTACGGTCAGAAGAGGAGTGTTGCTGTGGACTGAATTCCCGGGGATCCCACCCACTCTCGAGTTTCTGAGTTTCCGCTTCCGCTGACGAACCTCAGCCTTTAAGGGGGTTAGGAATGTCACGTGCCACTGGCTTAATTACAAATGAACAACAGCTGGTTGTTGGTCTCCCAATACTTGAGCGGTTAACAATCAGCTGCTCTTAAAGGACCCTCTTCTTATTCAGCAAAAGGCTTCCTCGAAGTATCCAGTATCCATGAATCACAAAAAAGCCGCAAAATTACTAACGAATTACAGAAATCTGACCACCAAGAGCCTGCATAATTAGGACTCACAGATAACAAGAATTTTCAAAAATATTCATCAGAAACAACTCTGCATTATAATTACACCAATTCTGATGAAATGACTAACACTATCTTGGCAGCAGAATCTCAAGAAATAAAGCGAGAGATAAATAAGTTGCAAAGGTACAGGACAGAGTCCCCGCGCCATTCAGTATCCACTCTGTGTCCATTTCAGAGAGCAGCCTCCACGGGCCCCAGGTTTCTTGATCTTGTATAAAATGGAAACCATGAAAGAAAATGCTCTACAACCAACTGGAGGAGTAAATGAGAGCAGAACTCACCAGCTTGTATTCGGAAAGAAGGTTTAAGGAAAAAGGGTACTTTTTTCAGTAATGAAACTCTACTGCAAATGAAGTTAAGAGTTTGAAGACAAAAGCCCACCAAAAGTATATCTGCAAAGTATATCTAGAAAGGATAATGCCTTTAGTGAAATTATGCTTACCTTTACATTTTCTATAGGGAAATTTAACTAATTAATTAAAAGTTAATGTTGCTTCCATCAGTATTTCATAACTCTTCTGGAAAGCATAAATTTTATTCTTTTGGGGAAGACTCCAATTTAGACTACTGCATTAGGCAAACAGAAACAAAAAACTTTCTTCTTAGCAAAAGCAATACACATCAGGCTAAGGTATATTAAAATGCCTTTCCTCCCCAGAGCAGTGTTTACTTCAGTGATAGTAACAACATCTCGTTACCAACAGTGCAGATTCTGTTAAGTAATGGACAAAGCAAATGGCAGCAGAGGCAGAGGACTCAACTTCAATTTAACTGTCCTGTAAGGTACATAGTAATTAGCTGCAAAGCTCTGAAATCTTAGCTAGCATGTTAAGTCTGCTACATGACAGTATAATTTGACTTCTTAAAGGATTATGCAAATTACAACTCATCATTCCATTACAGGATTGAAAAAAAGTGACAGCTAATTTATACATAACACACCTTTCAAATCCCTAAGATGTGTAGCACCTGTGCAATGTATTTTGCTGAGATTTTCTTGCATATAAGTACTTGTTTATTGCAATATAAAGAAGCTTACCTAAGAGCTTTAATACAGTCATTTTTTTGAAAACTTTTAGACCACAATTTCAAAAGAATAAACATTTTTTCTGTATTGATTTCAGAGGCAAATTGTTTGGTTTTTTGTTTGGTTGGTTGGTTTCTTTTCCCCACTAAATTAGAGAAATATAAGGCTTCAATATAAGGATATTTCTGAATAGCTGGCAACCACAAGCACTGATGCACGAGCCAGAAGGAAGACTCACAAAGATTTCAACATACTTCTGGTAGGTAGATTCACAGTAGATTCCGTCATATCTGTAGATTTTCCTACATTCTGATTGGTTGGGCAGAGGATGCTGGGCAGTTATTCTGTAGAGGCATCAAAAACAGATAGACATGACTAGAGGTTCTCTACAGTCAACTGGAATGCAGGATAACAAGTATGTTGAAATTTAATATTATTTTGCTTTCTATGCTTTTGAGCTATATACATAAAGCAACGTTACATACATTTTAGAACATTAACTTCCACTTTTAGAAACCTGCAGCCAGAGGAAACTTTTTTTCAGTTCTTCATCAGGAGAAAAATTTTTCTTTTTTACTTCAGAGTTATAAAAGTGGAAAGAAAGAAAAACATAAGGTCTAAGGCTTAAACTCACTCTACAATCCCCATGATTATGTTATAAAGGAAATGCTAAAAACAAATGTCATTAGTGTGTCTGTTACAGGATTGTTATTAATTCAATCATGCATTACCATAGTAGGCAACTGTACATTAGCTGTAAAAACTTAGTAAAGTTAATATATTTTTCAGCTTTACTCAATTTATATAGAGTTGGTATTCTACTGACTTCTAAAAGGATATGATACAGCTTTACGAACTAAACCCAATTAGGGATGAAAACACCAGCGAGACCATTGGGAGCTAGGGTTAGATGTTAACAGGCACCTGACATGAGCTGATAACAGTGGCTTCAAGTTGCTTGGCAGTTAAGGTAAAAGGGGAAAAAAGGCTTATACAAATTTCATCTGTGTTACGAAGGCATATAAATTCATCTGAGACTCCTTGCATTATATAGACATAAAAATGCTGAGAGTTTTCTCACCATATCCTTCAACTCAAAATCTCTTTCTTCAGGAAAAAATTACTTAAGGAATCTATCATGTATTTTAGAGGAAAGTAATGTAATGTAATCAATGCACAGTATC